>NW_022995773.1:0-6102 GCF_900245975.1 Drosophila guanche
TATCTACCAACTTGATAGCGCGTGATTTCATCGTTGGTATTGGATGTAACAAATAAATAAAACAAATATTAAATATGATTAAACAAATACAAATGAGCAACAAATGAACTTTTTAGACAAATTTCTGAACACACACATAATGTCTTCAGAAAAAAATAAAGTTTTGGCTTTAAGGCTGCAACAAACAGGCCATAAGTTGGTTTGAAGATGTATTCTGCTACTCGCGACGGAAACAAATCCAACAAATCAAAAACCATGGCAATCGGTCCAGCCGTTCTCGAGTTATAAGTGCTTTACAAAATACGACTTTCTTTTATATATATAGATATATTATTGTATTTATGTAGGCGTATTTATTTATCTGTTGGTGGCGCTTGGCTTTTCTGCTAAGCTATTGGTGGTGCCGTGGAGGGCTCGCGCCAGGGCAGGGGCGTGACCTAGATTCCGCGGGCCGGGGACTGCAACACCTCTCGAAAATTCAGGCGGAGGAATTATTCGCAAACAATCGAAGGAATTGATAACGGCTTTCCTCTAGGCTGCTGCAGCGCCCAACGAAGGCTCACACCAACTCGGTTTCCACGTATCCTCTTCTCCTTCTTCTCTCCTTCCAACAGCTGCGACTCTGCTCGATATCCACCACCCGTCTCGTCTCTCCTAGAGCGCCGTGAATCGCCGTGCTCCGCCGTCTCCTGCTAGTTCCCATTCCAGTATTTCCGGTCTCGTATCCAGTTCGCCATCTTCCAATATGCGTGAGAAATTTTTGCAAAAGTCTCCGTTTCTCCGGCTTCCTTGGAGGCTCTTGGGGAATCTGCTCCTGGTTATCCCCAGAACATCTGGGCCTGGTGCCGGTGCTCTGCTCTTGGCATTCTGGAGCCGTCTGACCGCCTTCCCTGAAGTTTGGATCATCCCAATCTTGGATCATCTCTCCCTTCTGGCGCAGGGGCGTCATTGCCTCCGTTATGGCTGCCATCAGCTCCATAAAACCTCGACGGAACTCCTTTGCAACGTCCTGCAATTCTTTCGTCTTCAGACGATTCCAGATGTCGTTTACGCCTCCTTCCGCGCCCTGGAGATCTTCTCCTCGCATCTGACGGAACTTCAAAATACTGCAAAACCAACAGTAAGAGGGGAAAGTAACCACAGCTGCTACTGGAGCCATCTGCACCCGGTTGGGATGCAGAAAGGAACAGGTCGCAGAGATTGAAACCGCGCTCGCGACAACTTAAGAGTAGAAGATGTCTTCTATCTCTCATTTCCCACGAGTGAGACGATCGATCGACGAAGACCGGCTGATGATATGACTTCCTATAGAATCCCTAGGACATCGACGAAGTCCACTTAGCGCACCAGCTGAATAACAGGGGTGCCCGGTGGATTTCGTTTTTAGAGATGCTCTTTGATGGAAGGGCTAGAGGAAGTCGCCATTCATCCTCTTCGTCGTGTTTTTTTGATGTGCTTGAATTGATTGAAAACCATAAAAAAGGGTACGAGAGAAAACAGGTGGTCCGTTGCCGCCGGTTGCTAACTGGCTTGAGGACTCTTCTCAGCCATACAAACATACAACAAGAAAAAAACAACCTTCATCTTATCTAAGTTCGGGCATTTTTTCTGTCCAGGCTCTCTTTCGTCCACCAGGCAACGGACCGGTTGCTAACTGGATTGAGGACTCTCCTCAGCCAGTAACAAACCTCAACCTCCAGTTGCTAACTGGCTTGAGGATTCTCCTCAGTCAGTGCCCAGATAAGTTTACATACAAACAAAAACGAGAAGAGACGTGTGAGACGCTTTTTACGCGTGACAACTTTTTTACTCAGTACCACACTGCACCTTAGCGGTGTTTTGTCAAATTTTAAATTTGTTCTTCATCTGTCATCTACATCTACAACACTTCTCACACCAGCACGCTCCGTAAGCTCGCCGCCCTTCCCTAGACCCACACACTGCAGACTCGAGGCAGAGGCAGATCACCGTCCGCACACAAAAACGAGAAGGGACGTGTGAGACGCTTCTTACGCGTCACAACTTTTATACCCGGCACTCAGGACAATTCTAGATGTAGAAGACATCGCCAACCACTAGATATCGTTCACATTACAGAACACGTAGTAAGAGCCTACTAAATAAAATGCATCAAACAAATTGGATCAGTTAATATTTTCCAATTTATGCGATATTTAAAACAGCAATAAAATTGGTACATTCTTGGACCGATAGGTTTCACAGCAAATTTATCGAAAGTGGCGCCATCTATGAAAATTTCTTGTACGCAACTTTGATGGTCCAATGGTCTGGACATTCTGTGCAATAATGACCGATAGGTTTCAAAGCAAATTTTACGAAAGTGGCGCCATCTATGAAAATTTCTTGTACGCAACTTTGATGGTCCAATGGTCTGGACATTCTGTGCAATAATGACCGATAGGTTTCAAAGCAAATTTTACGAAAGTGGCGCCATCTATGAAAATTTCTTGTACGCAACTTTGATGGTCCAATGGTCTGGACATTCTGTGCAATAATGACCGATAGGTTTCAAAGCAAATTTTACGAAAGTGGCGCCATCTATGAAAATTTCTTGTACGCAACTTTGATGGTCACTCTTTTTCTAATACAGAGCGTTAAAAACCGAGTCTTGGTTAAAAGTCGAAAGAGTCATCGCCAGGGGGAGGGCAGAGGCAGGGGCCGAGTGAAGCAGAGTGTGAATGAGAGAATGTAAAAAGAACAACAAAAGCTGCTGGACAGGGTGGGTTGAGCCACAGGAAATTAGTTTCTCCATTGTGGCTATAATAAGGATCCGATCGGATCCCAATTTGGTGATCTGATAGATATGGCCATTTCCTACGGAATGGCGTTTTTAGTTTTCTTTTATCTTCATAATTGTAGGTTTGGGAGGTTTTCGCCCTTTTGCGGAGGCGGAAGGTGGCGTGGCTCATTTTTGAAACACACTGGTTTCAGTGTGAGCATACAGCAGTCCGGAGCCAAAATTTGGTGGCTCAATAGTTCTTATAGTCTCTGATAACTAGCCGACAAACAAGACGGACAGACAGACAGACGGACAGACAGACATGGCTCTATCGACTCGTCTATTGATGCTGATCAAGAATATATATATACTTTATGGGGTCGAAAACGTTTCCTTCCGTGCGTTACATACAACCGTTATTCCCCACAAATACAATATACCCTATTTACTCTTCGAGTACCGGGTAATTTTTATGTATGAGACATAAGCATAAATTAAAGAAGCTTTATACATAATGAACTATATGTTTTAATGGTTTATGCAAGCGTTTTAATATGACAAGGGGGTGGGGTTAAAGACGTTTAGTTAAAGGCCGTCTGTAAAATATACTACTTTTTAAGCTTACGACACGTGTGCATGTATACATACATACTTACATGATACATGGTACCTACAAATTTTTGGGATAACGCACGCTGAAATAGGGCTGTCAAATATATATCAAAATATCAATATATCGATATTGTTTTAAAATAAAAATATATTTATATCGTGATTTTTCCCCCAAAATAAGCCTAGTACTCAGATCGAAAAAAAGGGCCGCTAGAAATATCATGGATGATATTCGTATGGAACGCTATTCTTTACAACACCGCGTGTCTGATGAAAGATCGCCGACATGCGGTCCGTCATGTGTCTAGTTGTTTTTTTGACCTGCCACTTTAGATCTTTCAGTTGGCTATCATAAAACACCATAACTACCATATACACACCATAAGCAACCATCGGAAAACCTCTGTTTAAACCGGTTAAACTTTATAACTTCTAAAATTAAGTGCTAACCCCATACTGGATATCACCAACCAGCAGAACGTAGTAGTAGTCTACTCAAAGAAAATATCTAAATCCCATTTAAAATCTTTTGTTGTTGTTGTTATTTAATCGCCACAGCGAAATCTAAGTACTTTTCTTAAAAAACGTGTGGAAAAGGGTAAGTCCGCACCAAAGGGAATGCACGACCTTTAAGTCCGTTTGCAAACCAAGTGGGACACCGAAGCATATTCTGAGCTTGATAAAGGCTACGGGCCTTTGCACAAAACATTTTGAAATTTAAAAAAATTGGAAACGTGCAAAAGTGGATGCATTGACTTTTTTAACAACATAATAAAACTTGTAATGACGCCGATTTCTTTAAGTTTTAAATTTGTTGAAAGTAGCAGCAGCGAGTTAGCAGCTGGCTGTTGTTAACAGCCGGAGATCGCTCTCGCTCTCACTCCCTACGCTCTTGAGCGTAGGCGTCAGGCCGCCGCTAAGCTAAACTCTGTTCGTCTGTCCGTCCGTCTTGTTGAGCGCCTGGATATCAGAGACTATAAAAGCTAGAGCCACAAAACTTTGCATCCAGACTTTTGTATTCTCACACTGTTACAAATGTATTTATAAATTTCGCCTCTAAAGCGTCTCACACGTCCCTTCCCGTTTTTTGTTTGTATGTAAACTTATCTGACAGAGGGAAGTCGGAGTTCTCAAGGAGGTTGAGGTTTGTTACTGGCTGAGGAAAGTCCTCAAGCCAGTTAGCAACCGGACCGTTGCCTGGTGGACAAAAGAGAGCATGGGAAAAAATACCCAAAGTTAGTTGAGTTCGTGTAGTTTTTTTGTGCTGCTTCTCCTACTTACCGCTGAAGGAGATCGGGAAGGTAGTTTCTCGTAGAGATTTTTGCTTTAGGTGGCCCGTGGGGACAATAAGTCGACCACGCGATTCACCTGAAGCAGCTACAGGATCCCTAAGATATCCTTCAGTATAGTAGTCGGTCAGAAGCAGCTAGCTAGCAGAGTGAGCATCCTTGACTCTCTATCTTCTGTAGAAGATGAGAAGTCAACAGCGCTCGCACCAAAGTTAGAGACGGTGGGCAAGGAAAGACGTAGGGAACCGGGTGCAGATGGCTCCAGTAGCAGAGCTTCCCCTCCAGAGCTTTCCCCTCTTACTGTTGATTTTCGTCATAAAACTTCAAGGCAGTCTACGCTCCTCTTCTAGAGGTCCCGCGCCTTCCTCCGCATTTGCTGTAGACCTTAGCAGACTTCTGCTTTCTTAACGTCCTGCAACGTTTCCTCAAGGCAGCTCCAAAATACCTCGACTACCGTCGGTATTGCCTCCGTTACTGCGGGGACGCGGTCTTCCCTCTCTACTAGGATGAATGCGATGATCCAAACGGCAGGGAAGGCGGTCAGACGTCTCCAGAATGCCAATAGCAGAGCACCGGCACCAGGCCCATATGTTCTGGGGATAACCAGGAGCAGATTCCCCAAGAGCCTCCAAGGAAGCCGGAGAACGGAGACTTTTGCAAAAATTTCTCACGCATATTGGAAGATGGCGAACTGGATACGAGACCGGAAATACTGGAATGGGAACCAGCAGGAGACGGCGGAGCACGGCGATTCACGGCGCTCTAGGAGAGACGAGACGGGTGGAGGATATCGAGCCAGAGTCGCAGCTGGTGGAAGGAGAGAAGAAGGAGAATAGGATACGTGGAAACCGAGTTGGTGTGAGCCTTCGTTGGGCGCTGCAGTAGCCTAGAGGAAAGCCATTATCATTTCCTTCGATTGTTTGCGAATAATTCCTCCGCCTGAATTTTCGAGAGGTGTTGCAGTCCCCGGCCCGCGGAATCTAGGTCACGCCCCTGCCCTGGCGCGAGCCCTCCACGGCACCACCAATAGCTTAGCAGAAAAGCCAAACGCCACCAACAGATAAATAAATACGCCTACATAAATACAATAATATATCTATATATATAAAAGAAAGTCGTATTTTGTAAAGCACTTATAACTCGAGAACGGCTGGACCGATTGCCATGGTTTTTGATTTGTTGGATTTGTTTCCGTCGCGAGTAGCAGAATACATCTTCAAAACAACTTATGGCCTGTTTGTTGCAGCCTTAAAGCCAAAACTTTATTTTTTTCTGAAGACATTATGTGTGTGTTCAGAAATTTGTCTAAAAAGTTCATTTGTTGCTCATTTGTATTTGTTTAATCATATTTAATATTTGTTTTATTTATTTGTTACATCCAATACCAACGATGAAATCACGCGCTATCAAGTTGGTAGATATGTGAACTGCAATGAAGCAATTTGGCGTATATTTTCATTC
>NW_022995773.1:6363-8550 GCF_900245975.1 Drosophila guanche
GATGCAGTTCCTGGTCATCCAGATATGCGTTCTACTGATGCTCTTGGTCGTATTTACACAGTTCATCCGAAGAATGATGAATGTTTCTATTTGCGGTTGTTGCTGGTACATGTTCGAGGGCCAACACCATTTGAATTCATGCGAACTGTTAATGGTATCGTGTGCCCCACATTTCGTGCAGCATGTCAAGAGCTAAATTTGCTTGAAAACGATACTCATTGGGACACGACAATCGCTGAAGCAATTATTTCTGCATCTCCAAGTCAGATACGCACATTATTTGCTTTCATCATTTCAACATGCTTCCCATCGAACCCACTTGACCTGTGGAACAAATACAAAGATAACATGTCCGAAGATATTTTACATCGAACTCGCGTCAGCTCAAGAAATTAAGTCTATGATACACTGATTAATGCAATTGATGATGGTGGAACTGGGAAGACATTCCTCATGTCATTGATTTTGGCCACTGTACGTGCGAGATCCGAAATTGCGGTAGCAATTGCTTCTTCTGGAATAGCGGCCACATTGTTAGACGGATGCCTTACGGCTCACTCAGCGTTAAAATTGCCATTAAACCTTCAAACTACTGAACAACCGACATGTAACATTTCGAAAAACTCCGCAATGGCCAAAGTTTTAGTAGCATCAAAAATCATCATATGGGACGAATGCACAATGGCGCACAAACGCGCATTGGAAGCATTAGACCGAACATTAAAAGATCGGCGCAATGACTCGAGATGTTTTGGTGTTTTCCGACAAACACTACCAGTCATTACAAGATCTACTGCTGCAGACGAAATAAACGCTTGCCTCAAAGCATCAAATCTGTGGCGATATGTAAAGAAACTTCAACTGTCTGTAAATATGAGAGTTGCATTGTTGAACGATCTGTCTGCTGATGATTTCTCGAAGCAATTGCTGACTATCGGTAATGCCCGTGTTCCTGTTGACAAATCGAGCGGTTTGATTTAATTTCCTCCAAATTTTTGCAATTTCGTATCATCAAAAGACGAGCTTATCAACAACGTATTCCCGGATATCATTCCTAACCACAAAAATACTAAATGGTTAAGTGAGCGAGCAATTTTGGCCGCTAAAAATAAAGATGAAGATGACCTCAATCTTATAATTCAAAATCAAATCGTAGGAACTCTATATTCATTCAAATCTATAGACTGTGTAACAAACGAAGAAGAAGCCACTGATTATCCAACTGAATTTTTAAACTCCTCGGATGTGCCTGGTTTACCACCGCTCAATTTAAAACTTAAAGTTGGCTCGGTAGTCATCATGCTTAGAAATTTAAACCAACCAAAACTGTGCAATGGAACGCGTTTGGTGATAAGAAAACTGATGAGCAATGTGATTCACGCGTCGATACTTAAAGGAAATTTTAAAGATGAGGAAGTTCTAATTCCAAGGATTCCGATGATTCCAACGGATATGCCCATTAAGTTTAAACGAATTCAATTCCCGATTCGTCTTGCATTCGCCCTGACGATCAACAAATCACAGGATCAATCCTTGACTATTTGTGGCCTCAATCTAGAAAATGAATGTTTTTCTCATGGTCAATTGTACGTGGCATGCTCACGTGTCGGCAAACCATCCGCTTTATTTGTTCTTGCGCCTGACCAAAAAACAAAGAATGTGATCCATGATCAATGTTTACCACAAAGTGCTTGAATGAAAATCCTATTACCATCGCATTGGATCATTGCAACCTATAGAAGATGCACAGCATAAATTCTTGCAATATGGGCAATATGGAAGAACAACTTGACAGGCGTCAAGGGATCAAGACAGCTACGACGAGAGCAATTCTCCAAGATCTACAGCAAATGCTTCATGAACATCATGCATTGGTCAGGCTTTTCAAGACTGCTTTAGAGCGCATGACAAGTGATTGCAATTCGGTCAAGTCAATTAAATACATTTGCAAATATGTCACGAAAGGGAGCGACATTGCGGTTTTTGGTATCCAAACATCCAATACGATGAAATCACGCGCTATCAAGTTGGTACCTTTTTCTTTCTATCTATATAAACATATTATTTTGTATCATTGTTTTACGTTCATCAAAGCCTAAATTAGTTCAGCTAATAAGTAACACTACATTCATTGACTGTTAGGCGGTGCGAAGTTCGCCGGGTCAGCTAGTATATAATAAATACAAT
>NW_022995773.1:8858-54845 GCF_900245975.1 Drosophila guanche
AAGGAATAAAGAGATTCGAATCATCCAATGCTAATATTAGCATTAATGTGTATGAAATCGATGACAATGGAAAAAACGTTGACCAACAGTGAGGACTAAAGCAATTCGAGGACATCACATCAACCTATTAGGGATTAATAATGACTCTTTGCAAATTATGCATTATGCCTATATAACGTGCATGAAAAAATTATGTTATTCTCAACATAATAAATCCCATTCCTCGGCATATTTTTGTGAAAATTGTTTACAATTTTATACTACCACAAATACCACCCATGACAATAAAGAGTGCGGAAAAGTTGCTGCCCAATATCCTACTCCAAATACCAAAACGGTTTTTACAAGTTTCATCAAAAAACTATCTCCCCCGTGGTCATTTATGCTGATATCGAGGCTGTATTGTAAAGTTTTCATAGAAATCTGAATGATCCCTTAAAATCATCTACCACTATGGCTCAGGACCATACGGCATGTGCAGTGTCATTTTATGATGTACATGAATATAATCATCATTTAAATGAGATGTGGACATATGAAGGTAAATATTATCACAATCTAAAGGTAATAAAACTGTTAAACATTAGGATTTACGCTATTTCAGAACCAGATTGTATCGATACATTTTGGGACTTTATGAGAAGTACTGGAAATCCGCTAAAAAACCAATCTACGAGTTCAACATTTGGGATGAGGAGAGTGCTATGCCTGTGATGAGCCCATTTCGACTGACGACCGGGAGAAGTTTTTTAACCAATTCACAGGTCAATATGTAGGTCCTATTCATAAGGTTTATTGTATTTCCATACGAATATTTAGATAGCTTTTACAAATTTGACGATCTCCAACTACCCTCGAGAAAATTTTTTTCAACTCACTGAGTGATGAGGAGTGTAGTTTAGAAGACCATAACTTTGCTCAGAAGGTTTGGAGAACATTTAATTGCAGCAATATTCGAGATTATTTGAAATTATACTTAGAAAGCGATGTTTTAATTCTTGCTGATGTATTTAAAAACTTTAGGAGTATTTGCTCACGAATATATAACTTAGACCCAATAAATTATGTTACTGCTCCTTCTGTTTCATGGGATGCAATGCTTAAATATACAAAGATAGAATTTGGCCGCAATGGCCAAAGTTTTAGTAGCATCAACAATCATCATATGGAACGAATGCACAATGGCGCACAAACGCGCATTGGAAGCACTAGACCGAACATTAAAAGATCTGCGCAATGACTCGATATGTTTTGGTGGTGCAATGATTTTATTATCTGACGATTTCCGACAAACACTACTAGTCATTACAAGATCTACTGCTGCAGACGAAATAAACGCTTGCCTCAAAGCATCAAATCTGTGGCGATATGTAAAGAAACTTCAACTGTCTGTAAATATGAGAGTTGCATTGTTGAACGATCTATCTGCTGATGATTTCTCGAAGCAATTGCTGACTATCGGTAATGGCCGTGTTCCTGTTGACAAATCGAGCGGTTTGATTTAATTTCCTCCAAATTTTTGCAATTTCGTATCATCAAAAGACGAGCTTATCAACAAAGTATTCCCGGATATCATTGCTAACCACAAAATACTAAATGGTTAAGTGAGCGAGCAATTTTGGCCGCTAAAAATAAAGATGAAGATGACCTCAATCTTATAATTCAAAATCAAATCGTAGGAACTCTATATTCATTCAAATCTATCGACTGTGTAACAAACGAAGAAGAAGCCACTAATTATCCAATTGAATTTTTAAACTCCTTGGATGTGCCTGGTTTACCACCGCACAATTTAAAACTTAAAGTTGGCTCGGTAGTCAGTATGCTTAGAAATTTAAACCAACCAAAACTGTGCAATGGAACGCGTTTGGTAGAAAACTGATGAGCAATGTGATTCACGCGTCGATACTTAAAGGAAAATTTAAAGATGAGGAAGTTCTTATTCCAAGGATTCCGATGATCCCAACGGATATGCCCATTGAGTTTAAACGAATTCAATTCCCGATTCGTCTTGCATTCGCCCTGACGATCAACAAATCACAGGATCAATCCTTGACTATTTGTGGCCTCAATCTAGAAAATTAATGTTTTTCTCATGGTCAATTGTACGTGGCATACTCACGTGTCGGCAAACCATCCGCTTTATTTGTTCTTGCGCCTGACCAAAAAGCAAAGAATGTGATCCATGATCAATGTTTACCACAAAGTGCTTGAATGAAAATCCTATTACCATCGCATTGGATCATTGCAACCTATAGAAGATGCACAGCATAAATTCTTGCAATATGGGCAATATGGAAGAACAACTTGACAGGCGTCAAGGGATCAAGACAGCTACGACGAGAGCAATTCTCCAAGATCTACAGCAAATGCTTCATGAACATCATGCATTGGTCAGGCTTTTCAAGACTGCTTTAGAGCGCATGACAAGTGATTGCAATTCGGTCAAGTCAATTAAATACATTTGCAAATATGTCACGAAAGGGAGCGACATTGCGGTTTTTGGTATCCAAACATCCAATACGATGAAATCACGCGCTATCAAGTTGGTACCTTTTTCTTTCTATCTATATAAACATATTATTTTGTATCATTGTTTTACGTTCATCAAAGCCTAAATTAGTTCAGCTAATAAGTAACACTACATTCATTGACTGTTAGGCGGTGCGAAGTTCGCCGGGTCAGCTAGTATATAATAAATACAATATAAATTTAAAACAATATTTATTTTCAATGGGTAGTTTTTTTTAACTTTGATTGGTGAAGTTTCAATCCACCAAGAGACTCATAGGATTCGTTTCCAACATGGTTTTGTTCTAAGGGAGGATTACACAAAAAGAATAAGTAGATTTTAGGTAGAATGCCCCTACTATTGAATGTATTGGTTTAATTTCACATCATATTATTATACAGGGAGGTTTTTGAAACAGGCTTGGAAAAGATAACAGAACCTTTTTCATTCAACGGTCAAGTGACTGCCAGATAAACTGCCAAATATAACCTCATCTAGGCCCAAATCCCTTAGTCCTCTTCTAATAGTGAAAATGGTTGCAAGTCGTTGGTAAAAAATAAACTAAAAACTAAAATGGCATCTAAAATTGTGTGTGATCAGTGCTCTAAGTGCTTTGAATTAACAGAATGGTATGCTCATTATGAGGAATGGTCGGATCGTATAAATGCTTTTTAAGTACTTATGACCAAAGGGTCAAGCAAAGGGTCAAGCTATCAAGAAGCATCAACGTCAGGCGCATCAAAACGTCCTAGATTGGAGACTTCTCTGGAAAAAGCCAATATCACCTTACAACGAGCGGCGAAAGTTACCTGCCGTCTAGGGAAATGCGTCATATACTGTCAGAAAAACGTAACGCAACTCGAGGATAATGAAAATGTTATTGTAATTTCAACAGAGTCGCGATTTCCTTTAAAATCATATCGTGTTCGCTCTAAAAGAATTTTATAATGATTGCAAAGCGGACTTAACCAAATTAGTGCGTTACTGTATGAGTGAGTACGTGTCGGTTAAGTTCAATCTAAAAGTATATGGACTGTATGTCAAACAAACGGATGATAAAACCTTAACGGAAACGATGAAGCATTTCGTGACATCATATAAGCCTATATATGCAAATGAGGAGATTGATGAACATCTGAATGATGCCCTTGACCTTTTAATCACTCTAAGTAGTGAATTCCAGGAGAAGGATTCAGGTTGGGCAATAAAAAAAATTTTGAGCTGACAATAATTAAATTGGAACATATCGCTGTAAATAGATTTATACCAGCTGCCAATAAAATAAAATCTCGAAATGCATTAATAAATGTTAAAAATGAAGATGATTATTGCTTCAAGTGGTCAATTTTAGCATCATTGGCATATAGACGGTACTTGAGCACTACATTCGCAACATCAAACCAAAATAAAGCACGAGATAACTTAACAAACCCTTCATTCTATCGAATGATAGACATCAGGCAAGACATAATTTGCTATGAAGGAGTGAGACTGGATTTTTATGGGATTGAGTTTCCAATCACAAACAAAGGAATAAAGAGATTCGAATCATCCAATGCTAATATTAGCATTAATGTGTATGAAATCGATGACAATGGAAAAAACGTTGACCAACAGTGAGGACTAAAGCAATTCGAGGACATCACATCAACCTATTAGGGATTAATAATGACTCTTTGCAAATTATGCATTATGCCTATATAACGTGCATGAAAAAATTATGTTATTCTCAACATAATAAATCCCATTCCTCGGCATATTTTTGTGAAAATTGTTTACAATTTTATACTACCACAAATACCACCCATGACAATAAAGAGTGCGGAAAAGTTGCTGCCCAATATCCTACTCCAAATACCAAAACGGTTTTTACAAGTTTCATCAAAAAACTATCTCCCCCGTGGTCTAAATACGACTATAGCTCCGACATAACATTTCAAAAGTATCTTTAGACTTACTAGGGAATTTTAGTAGATGGTGATACCGAGTCCTGGTATGCCGTACACGTCACAGTAAAATACTACATGTACTTATATTAGTAGTAAATTTACTCTACACCTGTATACTTCCATTTATAATAGTGTTAGATTTCCATTATTTTGACACAAACATTAGGATTTACGCTATTTCAGAACCAGATTGTATCGATACATTTTGGGACTTTATGAGAAGTACTGGAAATCCGCTAAAAAACCAATCTACGAGTTCAACATTTGGGATGAGGACTATCAGGAACATGGAGAGTGCTATGCCTGTGATGAGCCCATTTCGACTGACGACCGGGAGAAGTTTTTTAACCAATTCACAGGTCAATATGTAGGTCCTATTCATAAGGTTTGTAAGCAAACATTTAAACTAAGCATCCTTTTTTCCGGTAGTTTTTCATAACTTGTCTCGTTATGATATTCATTTATTTGTAACATCAATAAAAGATGAACTTAACCCCATACCGTGTAACAAAGAGTTATACATTGCGGTAACTCAAATTGTTCAGATTGATATTTCAAAACAACAGCATTATAAAGTAAGATATATAGATTCAAATAGATTTTTAAATTCGAGCTTAGAAAAACTTGCTAGTTATATGGATCCATCAAATTTTAAAATTAAAAAAAAACAAGTATCAAGGTGAAAAATTTGATATGTTAAGGCGAAAAGGAGTATTTCCATACGAATATTTAGATAGCTTTTACAAATTTGACGATCTCCAACTACCCTCGAGAAAATTTTTTTCAACTCACTGAGTGATGAGGAGTGTAGTTTAGAAGACCATAACTTTGCTCAGAAGGTTTGGAGAACATTTAATTGCAGCAATATTCGAGATTATTTGAAATTATACTTAGAAAGCGATGTTTTAATTCTTGCTGATGTATTTAAAAACTTTAGGAGTATTTGCTCACGAATATATAACTTAGACCCAATAAATTATGTTACTGCTCCTTCTGTTTCATGGGATGCAATGCTTAAATATACAAAGATAGAATTTGGCCGCAATGGCTAAAGTTTTAGTAGCATCAACAATCATCATATGGAACGAATGCACAATGGCGCACAAACGCGCATTGGAAGCACTAGACCGAACATTAAAAGATCTGCGCAATGACTCGATATGTTTTGGTGGTGCAATGATTTTATTATCTGGCGATTTCCGACAAACACTACTAGTCATTCCAAGATCTACTGCTGCAGACGAAATAAACGCTTGCCTCAAAGCATCAAATCTGTGGCGATATGTAAAGAAACTTCAACTGTCTGTAAATATGAGAGTTGCATTGTTGAACGATCTATCTGCTGATGATTTCTAGAAGCAATTGCTGACTATCGGTAATGGCCGTGTTCCTGTTGACAAATCGAGTGGTTTGATTTAATTTCCTCCAAATTTTTGCAATTTCGTAACATCAAAAGACGAGCTTATCAACAACGTATTCCCGGATATCATTGCTAACCACAAAATACTAAATGGTTAAGTGAGCGAGCAATTTTGGCCGCTAAAAATAAAGATGAAGATGACCTCAATCTTATAATTCAAAATCAAATCGTAGGAACTCTATATTCATTCAAATCTATCGACTGTGTAACAAACGAAGAAGAAGCCACTAATTATCCAACTGAATTTTTAAACTCCTTGGATGTGCCTGGTTTACCACCGCACAATTTAAAACTTAAATTTGGCTCGGTTGTCATCATGCTTAGAAATTTAAACCAACTAAAACTGTGCAATGGAACGCGTTTGGTGATAAGAAAACTGATGAGCAATGTGATTCACGCGTCGATACTTAAAGGAAAATTTAAAGACGAGGAAGTTCTTATTCCAAGGATTCCGATGATCCCAACGGATATGCCCATTGAGTTTAAACGAATTCAATTCCCGATTCGTCTTGCCTTCGCCATGACGATCAACAAATCACAGGGCCAATCCTTGACTATTTGTGGCCTCAATCTAGAAAATAAATGTTTTTCTCATGGTGGTAGGCGAAATAAACAAGAACGCGGACTGGTTTTTTGTTTCTTACACTAGGTACTAGTTACAAATGGTGTTTCACGAACTTACTTTTAGGATAATGGTAGCGTAACCTAGTAACGTTGGATATCTTCTACGTGTCGTATTTAAGAACGTTATACCCGTTATACCTTCTTGTTGAACTGTCCGCAGTTCCCTAGTTCTGAGCTACGACGAGAGCAATTCTCCTTGACTATTTGTGGCCTCAATCTAGAAAATAAATGTTTTTCTCATGGTCCATCCGCTTTATTTGTTCTTGCGCCTGACCAAAAAACAAAGAATGTGATCCATGATCAATGTTTACCACAAAGTGCTTGAATGAAAATCCTATTACCATCGCATTGGATCATTGCAACCTATAGAAGATGCACAGCATAAATTCTTGCAATATGGGCAATATGGAAGAACAACTTGACAGGCGTCAAGGGATCAAGACAGCTACGACGAGAGCAATTCTCCAAGATCTACAGCAAATGCTTCATGAACATAATGCATTGGTCAGGCTTTTCAAGACTGCTTTAGAGCGCATGCCAAGTGATTGCAATTCGGTCAAGTCAATTAAATACATTTGCAAATATGTCACGAAAGGGAGCGACATTGCGGTTTTTGGTATCCAAACATCCAATACCAACGATGAAATCACGCGCTATCAAGTTGGTACTTTTTTGTTTCTATCTATATAAACATATTTTGTATCATTGTTTTACGTTCATCAAAGCCTAAATTAGTTCAGCTAATAAGTAACACGACATTCATTGACTGTTAGGCGGTGCGAAGTTCGCCGGGTCAGCTAGTTTATAATAAATAATAAACATCAGTAATACCGGGAAAAAATACCGATTATTTCACATCTACATACCACACTTGGTTTATGTATGCACTTACGCGTTAGTCCGATTCGCTGTACCAGCACTCCGCTGTTAAGAAAATTTCGCAATTACCGAGATTTTAAGCATTCCAGGCGCACCTGAAGTGATCCACAGCCCGAATAATTTCCTGCTGCTAACTCACTGCTGCTACTTTCATCAAATTTAAAACTAAAATAAATCGGCTTCATTAAGAGTTTTAATATTTTGTTAAAGTCAATGTATCAACTTTTGCACGTTTCCAATTTTTTAAATGTTTTGTGCAAAGCCCCGTAGTCTTTATCAAATGAATGTGCTTCGGTATATTCTCGACTAAATGTTGAATGTCCTCGCCAGATATTGTGTCCCACTTGGTTTGCATACGGACTTAAAGGTGCGAGATTATAAATGGGATTTAGATATTTTTGTTGAGTAGACAACTACTCCTACGTTCTGCTGGCTGGTGATATCCAGTATGGGGTTAGCACATTTAAAATCTTCAATATTTCAAATTGGCCAAATTTGTCTCCAAAAGGCAACGAATACCACACAAAAAACATCAATACCACAAAACACTATCGGCTTACTTTCTAGATTTCACCGGCCAGTTGTTTTGTTGATCTGTGTACTGCCTGGCGTACAGCCGCTAGAAAGTAGTTTGTGCGCCACAGCATTTCTTATCGGTTCCATACGAATATCATCCATGATTTTTCTAGCGGCCCCTTTTTTCGATCTGAGTACTAGGCTTATTTTGGGGAAAAAATCACGATATAAATATATTTTTATTTTAAAACAATATCGATATATTGATATTTTGAAATATATTTGACAGCCCTATTTCAGCGTGCGTTATCCCAAAAATTTGTAGGTACCTACATATGTACATACATAGTACATTCATACATACATATGTACGTGTGCACAGCATTCGAATTTTTCATCATATAAAATGTCTGCCGGAAATTGATTTGCAGAAATTGGGGTGGTGGAACAGTATAATTTTGCGAACGTATTTGGTAATTTTGTATATCAAGTCCTCCTTGGGTCGATTGCTTGATCTGTGCTTTGTCTCGGATCCGACCGTAGCGTTGTTAACACGAGCAGTCCCGCTCACTATACCTGAAGACTGCTGTCATCCTACTTTCGAAGTGTCGATAGATATTGGGCCTACTGTATCGGATCGTGCGGGTCGGCTATCTGAACGCGTCCGCTGCTTTCGTAAAGCCGAGTTTACGAAGCTCAATAACTTAATTCGAAATTTTGATTGGTCAGCTCTGTACTTGTGCACTGACGTCATTGAAGGCACAAACATTTTTTACAATGTACTTGACACAATTTTTGACACGTGTGTCCCACTTTCATGTCCGACTAGATCTGCGAAACCTCCTTGGTTCACCAAAGAGTTATCCAGTCTAAAAAATCGAAAATCAAGACTATTTAAAAAATCTCAAGAAGTTGGTTCTACCCTCTTCTCTTTCTAATTACTTCATAGCTCGGTCAAATTTCACTGTTCTTAATGCTCAATGCTATAGGAACTACCTCCTTCGATGCAGGATACATTTTTCACAGGACCCTAAACAGTTTTACAGCTTTGTAAACAGTCCGCACATCCATCCTCCCTATCATTTTTGAATATGTCGGCAAACAATGATCAGGCAATCGCCGATCTTTTTGCACAATTGTTTCAAACCACCTATTCCCAGGAAAGCTACCCAGGTCATATGTATCCATAAAGTTTACCAAGGTCGAATGGCATTTTCTGCCCTTTGTTTAATGAAGGCTCTTTACTTCATGAACTTCAATTAGTTAAGCCGGTATTTTCACGGGGCCCTGACGGAGTTCCCGACTGTGTACTCAGGTACTGTGCCGAGACTCTGTGTGGACCTTTGCTTAAACTATTCACTTTATCCATCCATTCTAGCTTTCCCCCCATCTGAAGGGATTCCTTTATAATTCCTCTCCATAAGAAAGGTAGCCAGTCTGACGCTAACAACTATAAAGGTGTATCTACGTTATCCGCTATTCCTAAAATGTTCGAGAAAATTTTAACTCCGCACTTGCAACATCTCTGCAAATCACTTATATCTCCAGCTCAGCACGTATTTATACGGCGACGATCAACAACCCCTAATCTTTTAGAGTTCAACCAATTTATTATTAAAGGATTCCAAAGTAACTTGCAGACGGATGTTATTTACACTGACTTCAGTAAGACATTCGATTCTTTAAACCATTCTCTTCTTGCAAAACAGCTCGACCTTCTAGGGTTTCCGCCCAATCTGTTGAGATGGATTTCTAGCTACCTGTGTTCTAGGTCTCAAAGGGTCCTTTTTTAAAAACTCCTTATCTTTAACTGTTATGGTTACTTCTGGAGTACCACAGGGTAGCCATTTAGGCCCCTTACTTTTCACACTCTGACCTGCCTTCTGTATTAACAAATTCTCCAGCACTTATGTATGCGGATGATGTTAAACTCTGTGTCCAGTATAAGGACATTTCATTTCACTCTCGCTTGCAATCTGATCTCAATAGCTTTCAGTCATGGTGTGCAAATATGTTACAACTTAATGACTCGAAATGCAATGTAATGACTTTTTATCGCTCCAGCCCCTTCCTGGCTCCTTACACCCTCTGCGGTAGTTCTTTTGAGAGAATTGCATTGGTTGATGATCTAGGTGTTAAACAAGACCCCAAGTTAAAGTTTTCTGAACACATTTCTACCATGGTAAATAGATCCATGGGTGTGCTTGGGTTTATAAAGAGGTGGTCAAAGGAATTTGAGGACCCCTATATAACGAAGACTCTCTATATCTCGCTTGTTCGTCCGATTTTAGAATACGGCTCATGTGTATGGTGCCCTCAGTACAACATACATCAGGACTGATCAGGACATCAGGACAACTGGGTTGCAACTGTGAGACTACCATCCTACCGTAGTAGACTTCTTTTAATAAATCTTCCATCCTTAGTTAGTCGTAGAAAAATGCTTGGTGTAATTTTTATGCACAACTTGATCAAGGGGGATGTAGACAGCCCTGACTTGCTGAGCCGCAGAAACTTTACGATTCCCATTGGACCCACTAGAAACTTTATTCCTTTGTTCCTTCCACTATGTAGATCGAATTATGGATTATGATCGGATTATAATTCCCTCTACCACATTATATCCTCAACTAACTCCCTTCCTCTTCTTAAATCTCTTATACTAGCCTACCTCTCCCGTAGTTAGTTTCATTTTAGTTTTGTCTTGTTTCTGATTTTGGTAATTTTTGCTTGCTTAGCTATAGTAGCTCTAGTCTAGTTATGTTTAGCTCTAATTTTCCTCGAATATTAGCCTAACATCTATCTTTCCTGCATGCTCGCGACCGGTTCGGTTAATCGCGCCGCGCGACATGAGGCAGCGCCCCTCGGTCGGTTGGGCGGGAGGAGGGCTGCGTTCTGCTGGGTTCCGCGCGTAACAGGCTTTGGCTTGGTGTCGCATGGGCCACTTGATGGTGCAGTCATTGCATATCAACGTCCAGACATAATGGAAAAAAAAAAAGTAATACATATTTCGAAGAAATTAAATACGAATACAGAAAATGTATTTTTATACCCGGTACTCGAAGAGTAAATAGGGTATACTGTATTTGTGCGAATAACGGTTGTATGTAACGCACAGAAGGAAACGTTTCCGACCCCATAAAGTACATATATTCTTGATCAGCATCAATAGCCGAGTCGATAGAGCCATGTCTGTCTGTCCGTCTGTCCGTCCGTCCGTCTGTCCGTCTGTCCGTCTTGCTTGTCGGCTAGTTCTCAGAGACTATAAGAGCTAGAGCCACCAAATTTTCTCTCCGGACTGCTGTATGCTCACACTGAAACCAGTGTATTTCAAAAATGAGCCACGCCCCCTTCCGCCCCCGCAAAAGAGCGAAATCCTCCCGAATCTACAGTTTTGAAGATAAAAGAAAACTAAAAACGCCATTCCGTAGGAAATGGCCATATCTATCAGATCACCAAATTGGGATCCGATCGGATCTTTATTATAGCAATGGAAAATTAATTTCCTGTGGCTAAACCCACCCTGTCCAGCAGCTTTTGTTGCTCTTTTTAAATTCTCTCATTCACACTGCTTCTGCTTCACTCGGCCCCTGCCTCTGCCCTCCCCCTGGCGTTGACTCTTCCGACTTTTAACCAAGACTCGGTTTTTAACGCTCTGTATTAGAAAAAGAGTGACCATAAAAGTTGCGTACAAGAAATTTTCATAGATGGCGCCACTTTCGAAAAATTTGCTGTGAAACCTATCGGTCCAAGAATGTACCAATTTTATTGCTGTTTTAAATATCTCATAAATTGGAAAATATTAACTGATCCAATTTTTTTGATGCATTTTATTTAGTAGGCTCTTACTACGTGTTCTGTAATGTGAACGATATCTGGTGGTTGGCGATGTCTTCTATATCTAGATGTAGTTCTGAGTGCCGGGTATAAAAGTTGTGACGCGTAAGAAGCGTCTCACACGTCCCTTCTCGTTTTTAGTATATACTAGCTGACCCGGCGAACTTCGTAGTTTTACTTTTTAGCTGAACTAATCTAGGCTTTGATGAACGTAAAACAATGATACAAAATAATATGTTTATATAGATAGAAACAAAAAAGTACCAACTTGATAGCGCGTGATTTCATCGTTGGTATTGGATGTTTGGATACCAAAATCCGCAATGTCGCTCCCTTTCGTGACATATTTGCAAATGTATTTAATTGACTTGACCGAATTGCAATCACTTGGCATGCGCTCTAGAGCAGTCTTGAAAAGCCTGACCAATGCATGATGTTCATGAAGCATTTGCTGTAGATCTTGGAGAATTGCTCTCTTCGTAGCTGTGTTGATCCCTTGACGCCTGTCAAGTTGTTCTTCCATATTGCCCATATTGCAAGAATTTATGCTGTGCATCTTCTATAGGTTGCAATGATCCAATGCGATGGTAATAGGATTTTCATTCTAGCACTTTGTGGTAAACATTGATCATGGATCACATTCTTTGTTTTTTGGTCAGGTGTAAGAACAAATAAAGCGGATGGTTTGCCGACACGTGAGCCACGTACAATTGACCATGAGAAAAACATTCATTTTCTAGATTGAGGCCACAAATATTCAAGGATTGGCCCTGTGATTGGTTGATCGTCTTGGCGAAGGCAAGACGAATCGGGAATTGAATTCGTTTAAACTCAAAGGGCATATCCGTTGGGATCATCGGAATCCTTGGAATAAGAACTTCCTCATCTTTAAATTTTCCTTTAAGTATCGACGCGTGAATCACATTGCTCATCAGTTTTCTTATCACCAAACGCGTTCCATTGCACAGTTTTGGTTGGTTTAAATTTCTAAGCATGATGACTACCGAGCCAACTTTAAGTTTTAAATTGTGCGGTGGTAAACCAGGCACATCCAAGGAGTTTAAAAATTCAATTGGATAATTAGTGGCTTCTTCTTCGTTTGTTACACAGTCGATAGATTTGAATGAATATAGAGTTCCTACGATTTGATTTTGAATTATAAGATTGAGGTCATCTTCATCTGTATTTTTAGCGGCCAAAATTGCTCGCTCACTTAACCATTTAGTATTTTTGTGGTTAGCAATGATATCCGGGAATACGTTGTTGATAAGCTCGTCTTTTGATGATACGAAATTGCAAAAATGTGTAGGAAATTAAATCAAACCGCTCGATTTGTCAACAGGAACACGGTCATTACCGATAGTCAGCAATTGCTTCTAGAAATCATCAGCAGATAGATCGTTCAACAATGCAACTCTCATATTTACAGACAGTTGAAGTTTCTTTACATATCGCCACAGATTTGATGCTTTGAGGCAAGCGTTTATTTCGTCTGCAGCAGTAGATCTTGGAATGACTGGTAGTGTTTGTCGGAAAACACCAAAACATCTCGAGTCATTGCGCCGATCTTTTAATGTTCGGTCTAATGCTTCCAATGCGCGTTTGTGCGCCATTGTGCATTCGTCCCATATGATGATTTTTGATGCTACTAAAACTTTGGCCATTGCGGAGTTTTTCGAAATGTTACATGTCGGTTGTTCAGTAGTTTGAAGGTTTAATGGCAATTTTAACGCTGAGTGAGCCGTAAGGCATCCGTCTAACAATGTGGCCGCTATTCCAGAAGAAGCAATTGCTACCGCAATTTCGGATCTCGCACGTACAGTGGCCAAAATCAATGACATGAGGAATGTCTTCCCAGTTCCACCATCATCAATTGCATTAATCAGTGTATCATAGACTTAATTTCTTGAGCTGACGCGAGTTCGATGTAAAATATCTTCGGACATGTTATCTTTGTATTTGTTCCACAGGTCAAGTGGGTTCGATGGGAAGCATGTTGAAATGATGAAAGCAAATAATGTGCGTATCTGACTTGGAGATGCAGAAATAATTGCTTCAGCGATTGTCGTGTCCCAATGAGTATCGTTTTCAAGCAAATTTAGCTCTTGACATGCTGCACGAAATGTGGGGCACACGATACCATTAACAGTTCGCATGAATTCAAATGGTGTTGGCCCTCGAACATGTACCAGCAACAACCGCAAATAGAAACATTCATCATTCTTCGGATGAACTGTGTAAATACGACCAAGAGCATCAGTAGAACGCATATCTGGATGACCAGGAACTGCATCGTCTTGCTTCCGACGTTGAAATTTCTTCNAATTCTCTATTAAATGCGTCATTCATTCCGCGATCTGGCGCTGGCATTCCTAACCTAACTAACAAACTGCCGCACATGAGGTAACACATATCTTCGATCAATAGCAAAGTCTGGTTATGGATCTCCTCATTCACCTCAAGATCGTAATTTCTTGAGCTGACGCGAATTCGATGTAAAATATCTTCGGACATGTTATCTTTGTATTTGTTCCACAGGTCAAGTGGGTTCGATGGGAAGCATGTTGAAATGATGAAAGCAAATAATGTGCGTATCTGACTTGGAGATGCAGAAATAATTGCTTCAGCGATTGTCGTGTCCCAATGAGTATCGTTTTCAAGCAAATTTAGCTCTTGACATGCTGCACGAAATGTGGGGCACACGATACCATTAACAGTTCGCATGAATTCAAATGGTGTTGGCCCTCGAACATGTACCAGCAACAACCGCAAATAGAAACATTCATCATTCTTCGGATGAACTGTGTAAATACGACCAAGAGCATCAGTAGAACGCATATCTGGATGACCAGGAACTGCATCGTCTTGCTTCCGACGTTGAAATTTCTTCGATGTAGCGTTCCAAATGTAATAACGTGGCATTTCTGAGTAAAGCAAAGTTCGTGCGAACGGATCGCCTTGACAAATCGCAAAGAAACTGGTCAGTGTGTTCGCTGGAGGTGTTTCGGCACGTTGAGCAGCATTTGACGCTTTGAAATATACTCTCTGACCGTTCTCTAGATGCACCCCCAAATGTAAAACAGTTCTCGAACGTCATGAGAATAGGGAATGAAAATATACGCCAAATTGCTTCATTGCAGTTCACATATCTACCAACTTGATAGCGCGTGATTTCATCGTTGGTATTGGATGTAACAAATAAATAAAACAAATATTAAATATGATTAAACAAATACAAATGAGCAACAAATGAACTTTTTAGACAAATTTCTGAACACACACATAATGTCTTCAGAAAAAAATAAAGTTTTGGCTTTAAGGCTGCAACAAACAGGCCATAAGTAGTTTTTAATATGTATTCTGCTACTCGCGACGGAAACAAATCCAACAAATCAAAAACCATGGCAATCGGTCCAGCCGTTCTCGAGTTATAAGTGCTTTACAAAATACGACTTTCTTTTATATATATAGATATATTATTGTATTTATGTAGGCGTATTTATTTATCTGTTGGTGGCGTTTGGCTTTTCTGCTAAGCTATTGGTGGTGCCGTGGAGGGCTCGCGCCAGGGCAGGGGCGTGACCTAGATTCCGCGGGCCGGGGACTGCAACACCTCTCGAAAATTCAGGTGGAGGAATTATTCGCAAACAATCGAAGGAAATGATAATGGCTTTCCTCTAGGCTGCTGCAGCACCCAACGAAGGCCCACACGAATAATTCGCTTCACACCAACTCGGTTTCCACGTATCCTCTTCTCCTTCTTCTCTCCTTCCAACAGCTGCGACTTTGCTCGATATCCTCCACCCGTCTCGTCTCTCCTAGAGCGCCGTGAATCGTCGTGCTCCGCCGTCTCCTGCTGGTTCCCATTCCAGTATTTCCGGTCTCGTATCCAGTTCGCCATCTTCCAATATGCGTGAGAAATTTTTGCAAAAGTCTCCGTTTCTCCGGCTTCCTTGGAGGCTCTTGGGGAATCTGCTCCTGGTTATCCCCAGAACATCTGGGCCTGGTGCCGGTGCTCTGCTCTTAGCATTCTGGAGCCGTCTGACCGCCTTCCCTGACGTTTGGATCATCCCAATCTTGGATCATCTCTCCCTTCTGGCGCAGGGGCGTCATTGCCTCCGTTATGGCTGCCATCAGCTCCATAAAACCTCGACGGAACTCCTCCTGCACCGTCCCGCTGATAGTGTCCGCCATAGCTCTTCTTTGCGTCTCCTGCGCATGTGGTATGGCGACGTTAATGACCGAAATAATTTCGAAGACTTTCGTCTTCAGACGATTCCAGATGTCGTTTACGCCTCCTTCCGCGCCCTGGAGATCTTCTCCTCGCATCTGACGGATCTTCAAAATACTGCAAAATCAACAGTAAGAGGGGAAAGTAACCACAGCTGCTACTGGAGCCATCTGCACCCGGTTCCCTACGTCTTTCCTTGTCCAGCGTCTCTAACTTTGGCGCGAGCGCTGTTGACTTCTCATCTTCTACAGAAGATAGAGAGTCAAGGGTGCTCACTCTGCTACCTAGCTGCTTCTGGCCCACTACTATACTGAAGGATAAGTTAGGGATCCTGTAGCTGCTTCAGGTGAATCGCGTGGTCGACTTATTGTCCCCACGGGCAACCTAAAGCAAAAATCTCTACGAGAAACTACCTTCCCGATCTCCTTCAGCGGTAAGTAGGAGAAGCAGCACAAAAAAACTACACGAACTTAACTAACTTTGGGTATTTTTTTCCCATGCTCTCTTTTGTCCACTAGGCAACGGGCCGGTTGCTAACTGGCTTGAGGACTCTTCTCAGCCATACAAACATACAACAAGAAAAAAACAACCTTCATCTTATCTAAGTTCGGGCATTTTTTCTGTCCAGGCTCTCTTTCGTCCACCAGGCAACGGACCGGTTGCTAACTGGATTGAGGACTCTCCTCAGCCAGTAACAAACCTCAACCTCCAGTTGCTAACTGGCTTGAGGATTCTCCTCAGTCAGTGCCCAGATAAGTTTACATACAAACAAAAACGAGAAGAGACGTGTGAGACGCTTTTTACGCGTGACAACTTTTTTACTCAGTACCACACTGCACCTTAGCGGTGTTTTGTCAAATTTTAAATTTGTTCTTCATCTGTCATCTACATCTACAACACTTCTCACACCAGCACGCTCCGTAAGCTCGCCGCCCTTCCCTAGACCCACACACTGCAGACTCGAGGCAGAGGCAGATCACCGTCCGCACACAAAAACGAGAAGGGACGTGTGAGACGCTTCTTACGCGTCACAACTTTTATACCCGGCACTCAGGACAATTCTAGATGTAGAAGACATCGCCAACCACTAGATATCGTTCACATTACAGAACACGTAGTAAGAGCCTACTAAATAAAATGCATCAAACAAATTGGATCAGTTAATATTTTCCAATTTATGCGATATTTAAAACAGCAATAAAATTGGTACATTCTTGGACCGATAGGTTTCACAGCAAATTTATCGAAAGTGGCGCCATCTATGAAAATTTCTTGTACGCAACTTTGATGGTCCAATGGTCTGGACATTCTGTGCAATAATGACCGATAGGTTTCAAAGCAAATTTTACGAAAGTGGCGCCATCTATGAAAATTTCTTGTACGCAACTTTGATGGTCACTCTTTTTCTAATACAGAGCGTTAAAAACCGAGTCTTGGTTAAAAGTCGAAAGAGTCATCGCCAGGGGGAGGGCAGAGGCAGGGGCCGAGTGAAGCAGAGTGTGAATGAGAGAATGTAAAAAGAACAACAAAAGCTGCTGGACAGGGTGGGTTGAGCCACAGGAAATTAGTTTCTCCATTGTGGCTATAATAAGGATCCGATCGGATCCCAATTTGGTGATCTGATAGATATGGCCATTTCCTACGGAATGGCGTTTTTAGTTTTCTTTTATCTTCATAATTGTAGGTTTGGGAGGTTTTCGCCCTTTTGCGGAGGCGGAAGGTGGCGTGGCTCATTTTTGAAACACACTGGTTTCAGTGTGAGCATACAGCAGTCCGGAGCCAAAATTTGGTGGCTCAATAGTTCTTATAGTCTCTGATAACTAGCCGACAAACAAGACGGACAGACAGACAGACGGACAGACAGACATGGCTCTATCGACTCGTCTATTGATGCTGATCAAGAATATATATATACTTTATGGGGTCGAAAACGTTTCCTTCCGTGCGTTACATACAACCGTTATTCCCCACAAATACAATATACCCTATTTACTCTTCGAGTACCGGGTATAAAAATACATATTCTGTATTCGTATTTAATTTCTTCGAAATATGNTTAATATTTTCCAATTTATGAGATATTTAAAACAGCAATAAAATTGGTACATTCTTGGACCGATAGGTTTCACAGCAAATTTTTCGAAAGTGGCGCCATCTATGAAAATTTCTTGTACGCAACTTTGATGGTCACTCTTTTTCTAATACAGAGCGTTAAAAACCGAGTCTTGGTTAAAAGTCGAAAGAGTCATCGCCAGGGGGAGGGCAGAGGCAGGGGCCGAGTGAAGCAGAGTGTGAATGAGAGAATGTAAAAAGAACAACAAAAGCTGCTGGACAGGGTGGGTTGAGCCACAGGAAATTAGTTTCTCCATTGTGGCTATAATAAGGATCCGATCGGATCCCAATTTGGTGATCTGATAGATATGGCCATTTCCTACGGAATGGCGTTTTTAGTTTTCTTTTATCTTCATAATTGTAGGTTTGGGAGGTTTTCGCCCTTTTGCGGAGGCGGAAGGTGGCGTGGCTCATTTTTGAAACACACTGGTTTCAGTGTGAGCATACAGCAGTCCGGAGCCAAAATTTGGTGGCTCAATAGTTCTTATAGTCTCTGATAACTAGCCGACAAACAAGACGGACAGACAGACAGACGGACAGACAGACATGGCTCTATCGACTCGTCTATTGATGCTGATCAAGAATATATATATACTTTATGGGGTCGAAAACGTTTCCTTCCGTGCGTTACATACAACCGTTATTCCCCACAAATACAATATACCCTATTTACTCTTCGAGTACCGGGTATAAAAATACATACTCTGTATTCGTATTTAATTTCTTCGAAATATGTATTACTTGATATACAAAATTACCAAATACGTTCGCAAAATTATACTGTTCCCCCACCCCAATTTCTGCAAATCAATTTCCGGCAGACATTTTATATGATGAAAAATTCGAATGCTGTGCACACGTACATATGTATGTATGAATGTACTATGTATGTACATATGTAGGTACCTACAAATTTTTGGGATAACGCACGCTGAAATAGGGCTGTCAAATATATATCAAAATATCAATATATCGATATTGTTTTAAAATAAAAATATATTTATATCGTGATTTTTCCCCCAAAATAAGCCTAGTACTCAGATCGAAAAAAAAGGGCCGCTAGAAATATCATGGATGATATTCGTATGGAACCGATAAGAAATGTTGTGGCGCACAGACTACTTTCTAGCGGCTGTACGCCAGGCAGTACACAGATCAACAAAAAAACTGGACGGTGAAATCTAGAAAGTCAACCGATAGTATTTTTTGGTATTGATGGTATATGTGTGGTATTCGTTGGTAGCCTTTTGGAGACAAATTTGGCCAATTTGAAATATTGAAGATTTTAATTATGCTAACCCCATACTGGATATCACCAACCAGCAGAACGTAGTAGTAGTCTACTCAAAGAAAATATCTAAATCCCATTTAAAATCTTTTTTTGTTGTTGTTATTTAATCGCCACAGCGAAATCTAAGTACTTTTCTTAAAAAACGTGTGGAAAAGGGTAAGTCCGCACCAAAGGGAATGCACGACCTTTAAGTCCGTATGCAAACCAAGTGGGACACAATATCTGGCGAGGACATTCAACATTTAGTCGAGAATATACCGAAGCATATTCTGAGCTTGATAAAGGCTACGGGCCTTTGCACAAAACATTTTGAAATTTAAAACAATTGGAAACGTGCAAAAGTGGATGCATTGACTTTTTTAACAACATAATAAAACTTTTAATGACGCCGATTTCTTTAAGTTTTAAATTTGTTGAAAGTAGCAGCAGCGAGTTAGCAGCGGGCTGTTGTTAACAGCCCGAGCTCGCTCGCGCTCTCAATCCCTACGCTCTCGCGCTCTTCCTCTTTCCAGGCGCTCGCGAGAAGGCGGGCAGCCAGCCGCTAAGCTAAGCTCAGTGTTCTACTGTATTCAGTATTCCGGTACACCTATACATACATCCGTACATACACAAAAGACATACTTTTCTACACCCGCGCCGTTTCGAGTGCACAATAAACCTACATAATATCATCTATACTGTGCATTTTCATTTCGTGACGCTTGGACCTTCCGAGGAGTTTATCTACAGCGACAGGAAGTAGTAGGGCTACTACGAACAAAATTATTGTTTTGTTTCATTGCCAAATAGCTAAATTTACTTAAAAAATAATTAGAAAAACTGTATAATTTTTACAGATTTTACAGGCGTTTAAACTGAAAAGTGGTAACCATGTATCCACAAATGCTCGCCACGTATATTCACCCTATGCACTATCGTCATCCCTTAAATATTTCTTGTAATGTTCGTAAATCTATTTCTATTTGTTTTTTTGTTCGCATATATTAACATTCTAACTCACAATTTGATTTTTTATTTGCAGCGATAAAGTGGAAATTTATTGTAAAATTAAGAGCATATGAAAACAAGCATATCTTCATTAACAATAGTAACGACTACTTTCAAGTAGTAAATGATTACAAATTAAAATAAACGAGAACGGACGTGTGAGACGCTTCTTACTCGTCTCAACTTTTATACACGGTTCTAGGTACCACATCTGTTTCTTAGCGGTGTTTTGTCAAATTTTACATTTTTTCATCTGTCATCTACATTTACAACACTTCTCACACCAACACGCTCCTTTAGCTCGCCGCCCTTCCCTAGACCCACACACCAGACTCGCTGCAGAGGCTGAGGCCGAAGCAGAGTGTGAATGAGAGAATGTAAAAAGAACAACAAAAGCTGCGGGACAGGGTGGGTTTAGCCACTGGAAATTAATTTCTTCATTGTGGCTATAATAATGATCCAATCGGATCCCAGTTTGATTTGATAGATATGGTCATTCCCTACGGAATGGCGTTTTTAGTTTTCTTTTATCTTCAAAATTGTAGGTTTGTGAGGTTTTCGGGCTTTTGCGTATCTTTTGTAACAGTGTGAGCATACAGAAGTCTGGATGCAAAAATTGGTGGCTCTAGCTTTTATGGTCTCTGAGATCCAGACGCTCAACAAGATGGACGGACGGACGGACAGACGGACGGGCAGACAGACATGGCTCAATCGACTCGGCTATTGATGCTGATGAAGAATATATATACTTTATGGGGTGGGAAACGTTTCCTTCAGTGCGTTACATACATTCACTTTGTGCACAAATTCAATATAAAGTTGGTATAAAAAAAAACTTCAACTCCTTTTCTTGCGATGGGCAATTTTAGTCCCCATGCCTTCAAAGGATTAATCAGCACACTCCATTGTCGTTTCACTCACACTTACAGCGCAGAGCCCTTTCACTCGCACTTACTGACAGGCATTTTTACCTCCATTTTATTGAGACTTTACTCTATGCAAATGCATACTTTTCGAGCTGAACGAAAATTGCCATCCAATTCCACAAAATACCATCGGCTGATTTGATAAGATTCATCGGCAAGTTTCTTTTTCGATCTAAAGCCTAGTACCACTAAGTGGAGACATAGCAGCTGTGCCGAAAAAGAATTTATTTGTTTTTTCTTTTCAAGTCGCTTTCGTAGTCTAGTGTGTGTCTCTCTATGTTTATTCACAGAGTGTACGCTGAATACTCTAAAAGAAAATATTTGCAACGCCAAGTCAATTGCGGTTATGCATTATTTATATACATATTTAGATGTTTATAACCGTTTATTCCTTTCTTCCTAACTGTATTTAAGAAATATATGAGCATAGAGAGGATTCACAAAGTCAATTTATTTAGTTTTTGGGGCAAGCAAAAAAGGCAAAAAAGACTTAAGTTTAAAGGAAGGGTATGTGAGCTCAGAAGAAACGCAAAAATGCCAAACGTCTCAAGCGCTAAAAATGAAAACGCATATGAAGTCGAGAATAGATACACGCATTGCCATCATGTATGGATGTGTCACCGCACACATAAAATTACGAAGCAGACTTGAAGGGAAAAACAAAACAGGCTCAAGAGAGCCAACGCCAAACTCTCTCAGCCGAAGACTCTCTCACCAAGAGCCGAAGGCACTGGGAGCCAATCCCCTAAACTGATTAGGCAGCCAGTTTTTACTGCGTTTGACCACTCTATGAGTTGTTTGCTTAGTGCAAGTATTCAGATCGAAAAAAAGGGGCGTTGAGAGAAGTTGAGAGATAAATATCACTGTGTTTCTAAACGAGCTTAAGGCCATCAAACGGCAAAAAAGGAAACAATTATTATAGATTAGTGAGATTATATTGAATTTATCCACCAATCAAAAAAGTCTGCAGATGTTATTCCCAGCCATATGCAAATTCTGTGTCATATTTTCAAACTGCGGAATATGCAAGGGTATCGTTTCATGGGTTTCCATAAATGAACACATATTTATATGATTTATAATACCCAAATGTATAGACAAAGACCGTCCTGGTTTCTTTCCTGCAGATATGGGTTTAATCAAAGTTTTCGTCGCTTATTTCGTTGATTGTCCTCCTCCTCCGATCATGCAAGAGCCGCCAGTCTCACTAAAATAATCTTCTGCATGGATCCATTTTTCATTCATTGTTTTATTAACCTTTTATTCAATTTTCACACATTTAAAAAAAGGTAAACAAAACAACACAGCTGGCTGAGAAGTGTAACCGTACGGACTGCGGTTTTCACCTATGGTCACACTCTGCTGCTAGCTAAATATATTGCATATTTGCTATATTTAAAATATATTCCATTAATGAGGTTAATCTAATAGAATTGTATCCTATTTTGCCGTTTGATGCCCTCAAGCACTGTGGCCATATATCTTTCCACTTCTGCGGCATTTTTGCCTCCATTTTATTGAGACTATACTCTCTGTTTGCTAGGTACCCTCGCGGAACATAAAACGAATGTATCTCTGTCGAGCTGCTAGAAACATACCATCGAATAAGACAAAATACCAATACACCTAGCTGATTTTCTAGCTTTAATCGGCCAGTTTTTTTCAGATCTGAGTTCTGCCTAGTGCACAGCCGCTAGAAAGTAGTTTGTGCGCGACAAAATTTCTTTCTATACGAATATAATCCCTGATTTTTCCAGCAGTCCCTTTTTTTCGATCTGAGTACTAGGCTTTACAGGACAAGTGAATTTTCCGTTGACGATATTCCACTAGAAGTAATATCCTGCTTGCATCCTTGTTTGGCTGAGCAGAATTTCCGCACGGCATGCAGATCTCGCATCTAGTCGCACTCAGCAGTTAGAAATATATACTGCACAAAAATATATTATTATTATTATTACAAATACAAATAATATGTAATGAATATTGATATATGAAAATACGTAAATGCTAATTTAAATGTCAACGTGAGGGTTGGGAAGTGTAGTGAGTCGCGGCCAATACTAAGCTAGATTCTTTTCTGCTAAAACCATATATCGATAGGCGTATCTATTGTTCTGAGAAGCCTCTCTCTCTTGCTTCTTCTTCTTCTGTTATCTGTGTATGTGAACCTTATACCATTTAATTTATAATCGAGGAAAAAGAAAGTGAAAGTTTAACTGAATTCGTAGGGCTAAACAAATAAAACATATTTTACTCTGAAAATATACATTCAAATGTTTATCAAATGCGAAGATTTAAAGCGCAAAGTACTTGCGATGCAATCAAATACATCATCAGAAAACCAACCATTGTATAAAATCAAGCGCATGAATTAAAAATGCTGTTTTACTAAAAAAAAAAATTGAACTATCCCGCTGATAATCTAGAAAACATTGACCAATTGCAAAATGTAAGCGGCTATATAAAAAAGTTTATATATACATTTGTAAATTAAGTATTTTTTACTTCTTTGTGTATGCGTGTGTTTGTACGTGTACATACTCTTCTTTTTCCTGTAATTTTTTTCGACCAAGTGAAAATGGCAACGGCCAGCACATCGAAAGCCTTTTTATTTATATAAAACTTGAATTGTGTAATACGTGCGATAAAATTTAGAAAATAATTTGGCAGCATTAAGTTGCTACGAGATCTGCTTTGAAACGAATACTTGTGCCATCAGAAATGCTACAATTAGTACTACTACTACTGCTACTACAATTAGTATGATGGAAAATTGCATAGGAATAACACAGATATTCAGCGTTTTATATCATTGAAGAATCTAGTTTAGAAATGCAATAACAGCGTCATTAAGCAAGCAACAAAAATAACAAGAGCTGCACGTCGATGAAGACCAAACACACAAAAACACATTTTTAGTTATTCTAAAAGGAAATTGTAATGCAAAACAACAACCAACCAGCAAGCGAATATAGATAATTACGTATATATGCGCATACATACTTATATTGATGTATGACTACACCAGTGTGTATTTGTAACTCGTCAGTGTGAGAACGACATGGCTAGTCTTTGTGCAAGACTGTTCTCAAGAAAAAAGAGGCGTTTAAAAAAAAAAAAGGAAACAAACTAAAAGTCTAGAAAAGGGTTATAAAAATACAAAATGTTATGAGTTAACAATTTCAATTCATTCATTCAATTACTATATCAGTAACTCGAAAGGTCGAACACACGCCCCCATCAAAACTACGTAATGTGTTCTTGTTGTTTGGAACATGGCCAAACGCAAAACTTTTTATGAGGTTGCGTTATTCGGGCCTCCACTGCATCTATTCAAAACTACATTATGTCGAGGCAAATGCCCGCAATTGGCCACGTGTGTACTCTACTTATTAACCTATTATTAAGTGCCATAACTGACATTTTAAAAAGAGTATGTAAATAGCTTGATAAATCCAACAATGTAAATATTTTTGGTGTGGTGAATTCTGAAAGATTTATGCCAGAATTTGTATAAAAGAATGTAGACGACCCATAACTGGAACCTTGATTAATTTGATTTCCAGCGAACTGCACAAACAATAGGTGGAAGACACCCAAATAGGGAACCTCTTCAGATTGATAAGGTTAATTAATAAAGCTCAGCTAAGTTCCCCGTAGAAAGATACACATATTTTTTTCCACCGTGACTAAAAATCAGGATCATATCCCCTTTTTCTCTTTGCAGATAAAAGTAAAAAGAGCAAACAGGGAAAAGGCGTGGTAGAGAGAGTGTTGGTGCTGGGTAAGCTGGAGCATGAGAGACAGCTATGCCTTCGGTACGTCCTGGTAGTCTTAAAGATCCGGAAATAGCCGATCTATTTAACAAGCATGATCCGGAGAAGATTTTTGAGGATTTGCGCGAGATCGGTCATGGATCGTTTGGTGCCGTTTATTATGCCCGCTGCAATCTCACCAAGGAGATTGTGGCTATCAAGAAGATGTCGTATACGGGTAAACAGAGTCAAGAGAAGTGGCAGGACATACTCAAAGAGATTCGGTAAAAATTAAATCTTAAATTAAGTTTCGCTAATTTATGATATCCCCTACTCCAAACAGTTTCCTACGTCAATTAAATCATCCCAATACTATTGAGTACAAAGGCTGCTACCTACGTGAGTCGACCGCCTGGCTAGTGATGGAGTATTGTGTGGGTTCCGCCTCGGATATAATCGAGGTGCACAAGAAACCTCTACACGAGGACGAAATAGCCGCCATCTGCCTGGGTGTACTCAGTGGCTTGAGTTATTTGCACTCCCTTGGTCGCATCCACCGTGACATAAAGGCTGGAAACATTCTACTTACAGACAACGGTATCGTTAAACTGGCTGACTTCGGCAGTGCGGCCATCAAGTGCCCTGCTAACAGCTTCGTCGGTACTCCCTATTGGATGGCTCCCGAGGTTATACTGGCTATGGACGAAGGCCAGTACGATGGCAAGGTGGATGTGTGGTCATTGGGCATCACCTGCATTGAGTTGGCTGAACGAAAGCCGCCCTACTTTAACATGAACGCCATGTCCGCACTCTATCACATTGCTCAAAATGAGTCGCCGATGCTTCCGGTAAGTAAAGAGTCTTCGAAAATATGGACGTACATATGTACATATATGTGAGCGTTCGTTTTTTCTTGGTTTTCACCAAAAACCCAGACATAGACAAGCAGAAAAATAGAGCCTGCAATAAGTGAAAATAGCGGAGGCATACAGGGGCCGTGCATTTGTAGATAAATGTTTACTGTAAACAATTTACAGTTTAAACGCATGTAAAATCTGTAAAACTTATTAAATTCTTCTGATTTTTATACCCGGTACTCGAAGAGTTAATAGGGTATATTGTATTTTTGTGGAATAACGGATGTATGTAACGCAGAGAAGGAAACGTTTCCGACCCCACAATGTATATTCTTGATCAGCATCTATATACGAGTTGACATAGCCATGTATGTCTGTCCGTCCGTCCGTCTGTCCGTCTTGTTTGTCGGATAGTTCTCAGAGACTATAAGAGCTAGAGCCACCAAATTTTGGCTCCAGACTGCTGTATGCTCACACTAAAACCAGTGTACTTAAAAAATGGCTCAATCGACTCGGCTGTTGACGCTGATCAAGAATATATATACTTTATGGGGTCGGAAACGTTTCCAATATACCAATATACAATATACCCTGTTTACTCTTCGAGTACCGGGTATAAAAACGCCATTCCGTCTATCAGATCACCGAATTGGGATCCGATTGGATCACTATTATAGCCACAATGAAGAAATTAATTTCCAGTGGCTAATCCCACCCCGTCCTGCAGCTTTTGTTTTTTCACATTCTCTCCTTCACACTCTTCTTCTGCAGTGTGCGGCCCTGCATCTGCCGTCCCTCTGCCTCTGCCGATTTTTAATCGATCTAATCGGATCTCAATTTGGTGATCTGATAGATATGGTCATTACCTACGGAGTGGCGTTTTTGGTTTTAAATTATCTTCAAAATTGTAGATTTGGGAGGTTTTCGCCCTTTTGCGGGGGCGGGGCTAAATTTTTAAATACACTGGTTTCAGTGTGAGCATTTGGTGGCTCTAGCTTTTATGGTTTTTGAGATCCTCAACAAGACGGACGGACAGGTGGACGGACCGACAGACAGGCTATTGATGCTGATGAAGAATATATATACTTTATGGGGTCGGAGACGTTTCCTTGTGTATTACATACATTAAGTGTAACTGTAAGTTATCTAAGTTAAGTGTTAACTGTAACTCATTACATGAGTGTGAGTAAATTTCATCTGATAGAGTTGAGCACGTCCACTGTATCGCGGACGATTCTACTTGTATTAAGTTACATTGGTCGACACGCACACAACATTCTCGAGAAGTTTTTATAGTTTGTGTGCAAAGAACGGAAACGGAACATTGGTTTTGATACCAACCGCTGTAATACACGTGTATGTGTATTTTCCTATGTACAATAGATAGTGCTCTGCATTATACTAAGAACAGTTGTGCACAGGACTCGACACCTTCCGCTTACTGAGTCTCTCATCTCGACAAGAGCGTACTTTGCGAGGGGTAGACCTCATAGATTATGCATTGTAGACAATTTAGATATGTAAAAATTAACTTTATACGTCATATAGTCCTGTCCAAAAGTCAGGATTGTCCACAAAATATGAATAATATAAAATTTGCATTACTGTTTCAGAAGAATGACTGGTCAGATGCGTTCTGTAGATTTGTCGAGCTATGCCTCAAAAAGATGCCTGTCGAGCGTCCTTCTTCGGAAGAGCTCTTAATGCATGAGTATGTTACACGACCACGCTCAGATACGGTCCTGTTAGAACTAATAGCTCGCACCAAGTCAGCCGTGCGAGAATTGGATAACCTCAACTACCGCAAGATGAAAAAGATACTCATGGTGGACACGTGCGAAACAGAGAGTACCATGGGCGATGCCGATGACCAACAGGACGATCATATCGGCGGTGACAGCAGCAGGAGCAATAGTATTACTTCGGAACACTCCATACACTCTGTTGGTGTATCGGCAGCAAGTAGCCAGGTATGCCTGTCCGCACCCTAGTCCTGGTCTGAGCTACGGTAATTTTCATGTCTCACTTTGCAGAGTTCATCATCAAATTCCATACCGGCTGCGGCACAGAATCATCATCAGCGGCAAGCTGCTGCTGCCGTGGCAGTTGCCATGCATCATCACTATCATTTACAACAGGCTCAGCCCAGCAGGCCAAGTGTTGGCGGAGGACAGCAGCAGGTGGTTCCAGGCGGCGCAGCTTCGCGGCATCGTAATCGACCGCCGCTGCCAAACATCATGCACAGCATGAACAATAATGTGACGCCGACGAACTCGGCATCTGTGGTGCCAGCGCCTGTACCGGCTCTATCCGTGATCACACATCTAAGCGGAATAGGTCATGGCACAGGAGGCAGCAGTGGAGGGCTGCAGGCCTCCGGCCCTGGCACTGATCGTATGCCACCCATCGTATGTCAGCCGCGCTATCTGACAACTGCCGCCCAGACAGCCGTTTACGCTGCCTCTTCGGCCTCCTCGCACCATGCCATCTCCAATGCAGTCAACGAACACGGCCCCAATAACTTTGCCACCATACGCACCACCAGCATTGTCACCAAGCAGCAGAAGGAGCACATGCAGGTGGGTTTTCCAGCTTTCCTTTCTTTTCAACCCCTTTCTCTCCCAATCGTTAAAGCTTTTGAAAAATCAAAGTCTGCAACATAGCCAGTATCCATTGGAATATGTCTGTTCTCTGTAGTTTGATGAGTCCTGAAGAGCGTCTAGATCTCAGAGACTATCAGAGCTATAAAAACCAAGTTTTGAATCCAGACTACCATGGCTCTTACTTATGTATTTAAAAATGTTGCCCACCACCACAAAGTACGAAAATCTGGGGCATCCACAACTTTGAAGATAGAAGAACGCCAAAAACGGAGTTCAGTGTGGATAATCCATATATATCAGATTCCCGAATTAGTGCCAGATTGATTAATTATTTTAGCCAGGATAAAAAAATTAATTTGCAGTGGCTATCCCCCACCTCCTTCGTCTGCACAGTGTCAGCTTTCTCGTTCTCTCTCTCTCGCTCGCACTCTCTTCCTCGTACAGTGCGCGACTATGGCAGAGGAGGGCGAGCTAAAAGGTGTGAGAATTAATGTAGATGAAGTTGTGGTCAAAAAAATTTAAAATTCGGCAAAAATCATAAGGTTTTCATACACTACTGGCCAAAAAAATAAGTACAGCCTTTGAACTTTCTTTCATGACTCCTACAACTTTTTGGTAAACTCAAACGAAAAATCCAATTCGCTTATGGCATTCTTACCTATAGTAGATTATAAAAATGTTTAACAAAATCATTTTTCATTTCCAATATGTAGTCTGTGATCTATTAAAGCTTTAAAACGGGTTGGTCAAAATAATAAGTACAGCAATTCTACAAAGCCATAAACTCAAAACGTATCAACATTTATCATTATTTTCTTATTGTCAGTAGTCCCGTGTTAGTATACGGTAGCCATCATTGTTTTGTATGACTTTGGTGATTATTTTTAGCATGCCGAATATAAAAGTTGTGACGCATAAGAAGCGTCTCAAACGTCCCTTCTCATTTTCTTTTAAATTTGACACTCATTATACCTGGTACTCGAAGAGTAAATAGGGTATATTGTATTTGTGCTAATAACAGTTGTATGTAACGCACAGAAGGAAACGTTTGAGACCCCATAAAGTATATATATTCTTGATCAACATCAATAGCCGAGTCGATTGAGCCATGTCTGTCCGCCTTGGTTGTCGGCTAGTTCTCAGAGACTATAAGAGCTAGAGCCACCAAATTGTTTGTCTCCAGACTGCTGTATGCTCACACTAAAACCAGTGTATTTAAAAAATGAGCCACGCCCCCTACCGCCCCCGCAAAAGGGGCGAAAACCTCCCAAACCTACAGTTTTGAAGATAAAAGAAAACTAAAAACGCCATTCTGTAGGGAATGGCCATATCTATCAGATCACCGAATAGGGGTAAGAAATTAATTTGCAGTGGCTAAACCCACCCTGTCCAGCAGTTTTTGTTTTTTCACAGTATCTCATTCACACTGTGCTTCTGCCTCTGCCGTGCTCTTCAGTGTGTGGCTCTAGGGAAGGGAGGCAGCTAAAGGAGCGTGTTGGCGTTAGAAGTGTTGTAGATGTAGATGACAGATGAAGAAAAAATGTAAAATTTGACAAAAAACTGCTAAGGTACAGATATAGTACTGAGTGCCGGGTATAAAAGTTGTGACGCGTAAGAAGCGTCTCACACGTCCCTTCTCGATTTAATTTTAGATTAGCAACTATTACTGAAAGGCAACAATTCATTTTTTACGGAACATACTCTGATTCAATTGGTATTCCATAAATTCTATTTTTAACAACGAGAGTTCTCTGTCCTCATATTACCGACCGACATGTATAGGAAGAAATGCACGAACAAATGTCGGGCTACAAACGGATGCGACGAGAGCATCAGGCTCATCTTGTGAAGCTCGAGGATAAATGCAAGATTGATATGGAAGCACATAAGGCAGCCCTTGACAAGGAATATGACACTCTGTTGCATAATTTCACCAGGGATCTGGAACGTCTCGAGGTCAGTAAAGGGGCAAACTTACGGTTTGAACATTAGTCATATCGAAAACGATTGCAGAATAGGCACCAGCAGGACGTGGAGCGTCGATCAAAACAGACTAGCACAGCCGAAAAAAAACTACACAAAGAGATTTCACTGAAGCAAGACGGCGATCGCAAGGTTTTTGACTTAAATCGCAAAAAGGAGTACAAAGCAAATAAAGAGCGTTGGAAACGAGAGCTCTCTATGGACGACACAACGCCGAAGCGTCAACGTGATCTTACCTTGCAGTCGCAGAAGGATAATCTGAAGCAACACGAGGCGCAAGAGGAGCAACGTATGCTACATGCACAAAAGCATTATATTGACCTCGAGATGCGCAAGTTCAAGCGAAAGCGAATGGTTGTGAACCACGAACATGATAATCAGCAGTTGCGAGACGTAAGCATGACAATGAAGTGTCATGGTAATATTTTAATATCTTTTCCTTATCTCGTTACTTACAGGAGCTCGGCAAGAAGGAACAGCAGCTAGAGCAAGCGCATGCCATGCTCTTAAAGCATCACGAAAAGACACAGGAACTGGAGTATCGCCAGCAAAAGAGCGTTCACCAGTTGCGAGAGGAGCAGGTTAGACATTTAAAGTGGCACTGATCAAACTATACATCCAACATACTAAGATTCATGTTTCTTTTCTTACGTCATGGAGATAAACAAGCAACACGACACGGAGTTGCACAATCAAAAAGACTATATGGATCGCATTAAAAAGGAGCTGCTACGCAAGCATGCCCTTGAGCTAAGACAACAGCCCAAAAGCCTGAAGGTATACATAGCTGCTTAATTTAATAACCAAAAGTTGAATTGTTTTTTACTCTTTTAGCAAAAAGAGCTGCTTATACGTAAACAGTTTCGTGAAACTTGCAAAACGCAAACGAAACAATACAAACGTTATAAGGCGCAAGTTTTACAAACGACACCAAAAGAACAACAGAAAGAAGTTATCAAACAGCTAAAAGAGGAAAAGCATCGGAAGCTTACGCTGTTAGGTGAACAGGTCAGTAAACGGGTGTGGGCAAAGAATAGTCTTTATAATGATGTTAATTTGATTACAGTATGAACAAAGCATTGCAGATATGTTTCAAAGTCAAAGCTATAAATTGGACGAAAGTCAAGTGATCGAGTGCCAACGAACTAATGAGCAATTGGAATACGAACTGGATATGCTGACCGCTTATCAAAACAAGAACAAGAAACAAGCACAGGAACAGCGAGATCGTGAGCGTCGTGAGTTGGAGAATCGTGTCAGCGTACGTCGTGGTCTCCTTGAAAACAAGGTTCGCAAAAACCACAACAGCTATCCATGTTTATTAGTAATTTGTACCCATAACCTGTATCCGCCCTTGTAGATGGATGCCGAGTTGCAGCAATTCAATCAGGAACGCGCTGAACGCTTGCGCATGAAACATGAAAAGCAAGCTAGAGAACTGGAAGCATTTGATAATGAATCCCTTGCTTTAGGTTTCAGGTAATTCTTTTTTGGTTGTGTATAATAGGTTGCATGCACTCAATCCATTCACCATAAATCTCGATCTTGCAGCTCTTTATCGCTGGCTGAGGTGTCTCGCGAAGCCTACCCAGATGACGAAGCAAGTCTCTCTGGATCTATGATTAGTTTAGCGCATAGCAATAGTTCAACAAGCTTTCCAGCTGGTTCGCTATAGCATCGAAAAAATCTTCATCATCAACAACGACAATGGAAACATGAAAAGGCGTTAAATTATATGAACTTTTTACATTTTAATGCAATTATAAAGCGAAAAAAACCACATAATTGAAACTCGACATGCGTAGCAAGATCTTCAGACAACATTGGAACAATAACACAAAACCAATAATGGCATGTTTTCGTTTTGCAGTAACAAAAATTGTGGCAGACCTAAAAAACCACTAATTTTTAGTAACACTTCTCGACGCGATTTTGCCGCTTTGATCCAGATCAACTTTTTATGAAAGATATGGGGGCTTAGAAATGGTTTCATGATAATTTTTTTTTCTATTGCAGAACTTTTTTTAAAAAATTTTGAAAATCCGGTATCTATCTTTTAACCCTTTTTTAGAGGTCTTTCCCGAGTTTCTAAAGTCAAAATTTCGTAAAAATTATCTCGCAAAAATCAACATTTGCATTTCAAAGCTTAATATTTTTGAACGTGTTTGAATACACTTTATAGTTGCATTTATCAGCTTCATAGAATGGCTAAGTTCATTACAACCAGATGTAAAATACTTAAGTTATGTGAAAGAAGAAGCGCTACCTCTAAAAAAAACCGTTACAAAAAAATTCCAGAATTTACAAATTCTTTAATAAAAAGTTGTGCAAAATAAACAAAAAATAGTTATTTAAAAAAATTTAGTCTCAGAAAAAGTTGGTTTGGTTCCTAGCCAAAAAAAAATTTTGGGTTTTCCGAGTAGTGTAATTAAAAAAGCGCAAAAGCTGGAATAAGAGGACATTGATTCAAAAACATCAACAGATTTTAATTTAAAAAATCACACATCCGAAGTAAAATTAAACAACTTAGCTGCATTACCATAAGCATTTAAGCACAATCGCCACCCACAAATTATCACACAAGCTGAAAAACAAAAAAGCAAAGAACAAGTAAAAAAAAGTATGTATCCAAAGTTTTTATGTTCATTATTACCAGTACCAGTTACCAGTTGATTACCTATATTTTTTGTGTTTCCATCTCTGTTTTTTGGAACTGAAAAATCAGTGAATATAATTATGTGTGCGTATTTATTATTGCGCTCATCAGATTCCCTTGTATTTTGATATTTTCATTGTAAAGGTTTCCACCCATGTAATATTAGTATATCTTCAATATTTTCGATTACAATTTTTTCATTTGGCTGTATAAAAGCAATTTTTATACCCGGTACTCGAAAAGTAAATAGGGTATATTGTATTTGTGCGAATAACGGTTGTATGCAACGCACGGATGGAAACGTTTCCGACCCCATGAAGTATATACATTCTTGGTCAGCATCAGTAGCCGAGTCGATAGTCATGTCTGTCTGTCCTAGAGCTAGAGCCACCAAATTTTGGCTCCGGACTGCTGTATGCTCACACTGAAACCAGTGTATTTCCAAAAAGAGCCCCGCCCCCTTCAGCCTCTGCAAAAGGGCGAAAACCTCCCAAACCTACAATTATGAAGATAAAAGAAAACTAAAAACGCCATTCCGTAGAGAATGGCCATATCTATTTTACCAAATTGGGATCCGATTGGATCATTATTATATCCACAATGAAGAAATTTATTTCCAGTGGCTAAACCCACCCTGCCCCGCAGCTTTTGTTGTTATTTTTACATTCTCTCATTCACACTCTGCTTCTGCTTCACTCTGCCTCTGCCCTCCCCCTACCGCTGACTCTTCCGACTTTTAACCCACCCCGTCCCGCAGCTTATATTTGTTATATTTGCCTCTGCCTCTGCCGCGAGTCTGCAGTGTGTGGGTCTATGGAAGGGCGATGTAAGAAGTGTTGTAGATGACAGGTAAAGAAATAATTTTAAATTTGACAAAACAGCGCTAAGGTGCAGATGTAGTAGCGTCTCACACGTCCCTTCTTCTTTATTTTTGATAACAGATAATACATGTATTTTTTTTGTCATATACATATATTTGTCGAACAAGAAGTTTTATGGCCAAATTTTGTATAAACGGAATGCACTCATTTTTTATTTATCTTTTATTTTTGTTTTAAAAAGGATTTATTAAAAACATAAAATAGATATTCTTATTTTAGAGTTAATGGAAAGTGCTTAGTCAAAACAATAAGAAATGTATAGAAAATTAGCCTGTAGGAATATTTAATTATTTAAGAAACCATTTTTTGGGGAATATTTTAATGCAGTCATTGATTTGAATTAGCACGCACCAATCGCATACACAAGACAACCATACAAAATAATGAAGAAATTAAAAATTACTGTGTATAAATTTGAAAATTGATTGTAGCAATTAAATTTCCAATAAAATATGAAAAATACATAGCGCATTTTGCATCCCTACAAAAGTGTCCGTTAGTAATTATTTTAGGTATATAAAATATATATTCATATACGTAATATATTCATATTACGAATTAGAATTGAACAAAAGTATGGTCGGACAGAGGCAGATGAGCATGATATTTTAGATAATATAGTGATGGTTATTATTATTTTTGGAGGTGTATCACTTCCAACCACATGTATGTATCAATTAACCAGATGAAGATCTGAAATTAATCGGAATAATTATTTTGGATCTTAATCTGGAATACATAAAAATGAGAGAAAAAGAGATAGATAAAGAGTAGTATGTAAAATGTATTAACTTTTTATATTATACTTATTATTATATACAAATAAATTGTATTTTTGCAGTTATGGAAGGAAAAAAAAAAACAATTTAATTCGATGCATCAATGTCCATATAATACCATTTATTTAAAAATACACAAGAATATCTCCATTTTAGTCAGTGGGACAATATATTGCAGCCAATACAACTGAAAGCACCAGAGCACAGGAGTCAATACCTTAGTCCAAAAATGCTAATTCCAAATCAAAGTTTTATATTAAATATTAATAGCAGTCTCTAAACTCCTCCTCCTTTCAAAATAAAAGTGTGTTTTTTTGTCAATGCTGAAAGCGCACTGAGAGAACGCTCAGCCTGGGAACCACAACTTGGTTTGATTCGTTATAAATTAATATTAAAAGTAAGAATTTACAAGATTCTAACTAGATTCATTGTTTTAAGATAATTTGCAGCATAACTTTTTGCTTTTTGTTTCACAAAATACAACTTTGCTATTGTTATACTCTACACTCGAAGAGTAAATAGGGTATATTGTATTTGTGGGGGTAAAATGTAACATATAGAAGGAAGCGTTTCCGACGCCACAAAGTATATATGTATATTCTTGATCAGCATCAATAGCCGAGTCGATAGAGCCATGTCTGTCTGTCCGTCCGTCCTGATGAGAGCCTAGTAATCCTAGTAAGAGCCACCAAATTTTGCATCCAGACTTCTGTATGCGCACACCGTTACAAGTGTATTTCAAAAATGAGCCCCGCCCTCGCAAAAGGGCGAAAACCTCCCAGACCTACAATTTTGAAAATAAAAGAACATTAAAAACGCCATTGCCTAGGGAATGACCATATCTATCAGATCACCAAATTGGGATCCGATTGGATCATTATTATAGTCAGAATGAAGAAATTAATTTGCAGTGGCTAAACTCACCCTGTTCAGCAGCTTTTGTTGTTTTTTTTTCACATTCTCACATTCACTCTCTGCTTCGTGTAGTCAGCAACCTCTGCCTCTGCCACGAGTCTGCAGAGTGTGTGTCTAGGGAAGGGAGACGATATCTGATATATATGGTCATTCCCGTTTTTAATTTTCTTTTATCTTCAAAACTGTAGGTTTGGGAGGTTTTCGCCCTTTTGCGGGGGCGGGGCTCATTTTTTAAATACACTTGTAACGGTGTGAGCATACAGAAGTCTGGATGCAAAATTTGGTGGACCTAGCTCTGATAGTCTCTGAGAACTAGCCGACAAACAAGACGGACAGACAGACATGGCTACATCGAGTCGGCTATTGATGCTGATCAAGAATATATATACTTTATGGGGTCGGAAACGTTTCCTTCTGTGTGTTACATACTTTGTGCACAAATACAATATACCCTATTTACTCTTCGAGTACCGGGTATAATGAGTGTCAAATTGAAAAGAAAATTATTGTCAAATTTAAAGGAAGAAAATGGATTTGCAAGCACGTGGGGAACATAACCTCTACGCCAGGTAAGTATTGGAGCAAAGCTGTAACAAGTTACATATTACGACGTGGCGATTTCCCCCTTGTAAAGGCGGGTGGCCAAATAATTCCCCTCTACCTAAGGGTAGAGCGGTAACTTAAAACCACAAAAAAAAAAAAAAAATTAAAGGAAATGAAAAACAGCAAATTGAGTGTTAAACTGAAAAGGGACATGAAACAGAAAAGGAGTATCGAACAGAAAAGGATTATCAAACAGAAAAGGAATATGAAACAGAAAAGAAATGATAGACACATCTTAGAAGCTGTAGAGGGATTTCAACAGTCAAGGATACCGTACAAAGGAGTCTGGGCCGTAGCGAACATGAAACCATGGTTAGAAAAAGACAGCGAGGCAGACGACACGGGGAACCAAAGCCAAGTGATGTTGAATCATTAACGTAGAACACTTAGTTTGAAATGTACTCAGCCGTAACAAATAAGTCTAACAAGATCAAACAAGGTTGGGAGTTCAGGAGCACTCCGGTCAGGATGGCCGAATTGTAGCAGGTTATTTGATCTAAGCACTGTATCTTTTGAATAAGCGCATGTTGGTATCGTCTACGAACCCGATACATCGAGTGGAGATACCATTAGATTATAGTCGATCACTAAGCACTATCGATAAGAGTGTAATCGGGATTGCGGGAAAAATAAGGGACTTGGATGGTAATCATCATGCGGACCCGTCGTATGCAAAAAGAGATAATAAATTAAAGAAAAATTGAATGAGAATCCGAGTGTGTGCCTATTTATTGATTCGCCAAGAGCCTCCTACACATTTTTTCTACGACTGTCATCTACATCTACATCTAAATAACGTCTCACGCCTACACGCTCTTTTACCTCGTTTCCCCCGCTGGGCGGGGTGGGTTTAGCCACTGCAAATTATTTTATTCATTCTGGTTATAATAATCAGCCAATCTGATCCCAGCTCGGTGATCTGATAGATATAGTCCTTCCTTACGGAATGGCGTTTCTAGTTTTCTTTTATCTTCAAAATTGCGGCTGTGGGAGATTTTCGACCTTTGTGAGGGCGGAAGTGGGACCACTTCGTCATGATTCTCCGACTTTTCCCGAGTTGTTAGAGTTTTAATTTCGTAAAAAATCCATCACAAAGTGTTTGGTTACACTTTATAGATCAGCTCTACAGAATGACTAAGCTTATTACAACCAGATNATTCATTCTGGTTATAATAATCAGCCAATCTGATCCCAGCTCGGTGATCTGATAGATATAGTCCTTCCTTACGGAATGGCGTTTCTAGTTTTCTTTTATCTTCAAAATTGCGGCTGTGGGAGATTTTCGACCTTTGTGAGGGCGGAAGTGGGACCACTTCGTCATGATTCTCCGACTTTTCCCGAGTTGTTAGAGTTTTAATTTCGTAAAAAATCCATCACAAAGTGTTTGGTTACACTTTATATATCAGCTCTACAGAATGACTAAGCTTATTACAACCAGATTTAAGTGTTGTAGATTTTGAGTTGTGTGAAAAAAGAGCATTACCTCTCAAAAAAAGCGTTAAGAAATACCAGATTTTATAAGTTCTATAATAAAAAGTTCTGCCATAGAAAAAAAAATGTTGTATCAAACCATTTCTAAGCCATATAACTTTCATAAAAAGTTGGTCTGGATCGAATCGGCAAAATCGTGTCGAGTAGTGTTATCCTTTAAAATGAATATTGGTACATATATATATCTACCGCTGTCTCAAGGATTCATCAAGTGAATGATTTTTTATTAAACAAAAAAGTAAGTCATCATTATTTGCAGTCCCTAATCATAAGGTTACATACATATGTACATAATTATGTATCACACTAAGGTTACACACATACATTCAAATGAATGTACAACCACAATTCAAGAGAGCCTGTAGTCAGTTCTAGCCCCAGGCTGAACAATTAACGTGCCAAAAAATCGTATGGGGATATTAATTTTACTTTTGTATGCAGAAAACAATGCGAACAACTGTTGAAATGCAAACACAATACAATAAAACTGGCCATGTCCCTTGATGTAAACATTTCCTGTACAATTTTCCCAGATATTTTAAATTGGCCTTAACTGTAGCCTTTTAACTTAACTGGCCTTTTGCAGCTTAGAAACGAACTCAATGCTCAAGTGGTCAAGAGCCTCCAGAGTTGTTTGGCCTAAAGAGCAGTACGAGACACCGTATTATTATTCGCATGGCACATATCAAAAAATTTGTTAAGTGCCCGAAGACAATTGTGCTTATAATTTTGTGCATTCACAACCAATCCTGCCTTAAAAAGACTGTATTACTGATTCCAGCTCGCTCATAGCCAGCCACAATATAACCTTAATCAGAGTGACTCTACCTGGTGGTTGAATGTTGAAGTACTATTTTGGAGTCCTTCATGACCCTTCACTGTGATATAAGTCTAAATATTAATCATGCAAGCCTTTTTGGAAGGCGAGCAATTCCATTTAGCTGTGTGACTCCAAATTTCACTGTTTCTGATAGACTGAGAGATTTTAATTGTTTTAAAGAACTATGGTTTTTTTCTATGGCAGAACTTTCTTTAGGACAGGATTTAATTTAATTTTTTTCGTTTTTTCCTGAGTTAATAAAGTCAAAATTTTGTTAAAAATACCTCACAAAAATGATAATTTTTGCATATTTTTATACCCGGTACTCGAAGAGTAAATAGGGTATATTGTATTTGTGGGGAATAACGGTTGTATGTAACGTTGTATGATCAGCATCAATAGCCGAGTCGATAGAGCCATGTCTGTCTGTCCGTCTGTCCGTCCGTCCGTCTGTCCGTCTTGTTTGTCGGCTAGTTCTCAGAGACTATAAGAGCTAGAGCCACCAAATTTTGGCTCCAGACTGCTGTATGCTCACACTGAAACCAGTGTATTTCAAAAATGAGCCACGCCCCCTTTCGCGTCCGCAAAATTGCGAAAACCTCCTAAATCTACAGTTTTGAAGATAAAAGAAAACTAAAAACGCCATTCCGTAGAGAATGGCCATATCTATCAGATCTTCAAATTGGGATCCGGATTGGATCATTATTATAGCCACAATGGAGAAATGAATTTCCAGTGGCTAAACCCACCCTGTCCCGCAGCTTTTATTGTTCTTTTTACATTCTCTCATTCACACTCTGCTTCTGCTTCACTCGGCCCCTGTCTCTGCCCTCCCCCTGCCTATGCCTCTTCCGACTTTTAACCCACCCCGTCCCTCAGCTTTTATTTGTTTGTTTTTTTTGTGTGCGGGCGGTGATCTGCCTCTGCCTCGAGTCTGCAGTGTGTGGGTCTAGGGAAGGGCGGCGCACTATGGTCCCAATGACCACTTTTCTTGGCCAAAAGGTAATTTTTAAAAGTTAAAACCAAGACGTGGTTTTTGGCGCTCTGTATTAGAAAAAGAGTGACCATCAAAGTTGCCTACCAGAAATTTGCATAGATGGCGCCACCATCGCAAAATCAGCTGTGAAACCCAGCGGTCATTATTGCGCAGCATGTGCAGTGAAAAAATGCCAATTTTATTGCTGTTTTAAATGTCTCATAAATTGAAAAATCCAATTTTTTGGATGCATTTTATTCAGTAGGCTTTTTACTACCTGTTTTGTAATGTGAACAATATCTAGTAGTTGGCGATGCCTTCGTAATTGTATGTTAAAGTGAGGCCTTCAATATGTATCAGTTCGCAGTAAAAACTAATTTTTGAAAAAGGTTTTTTCACCTAGTCCCACCTTGAAACCTCTTGTATGTCGTAGAGCAATACATGATTGTTAAAATGTATATAGTCAGAAATGGCACATTTGACCACAACTGTTACAATTTGCATTTATAGATCATAACCTCAAATGAGAAATTTCAATGTTTTTTGCCGTTAGGAACACAATGTAAAAGAAAATTGTGAAGTAGGGTGCCATATTGCATTGCATTTAAGCCACAGTATTAGTCACTAGCTATTTTGGAGGGCTAGAGTTTTATATCCAGTGTAATATTGTTTTATAATGAAAACTCTTATGGAGAATGCTTCGTGGGAAAAAAATTCGATTATCTTAGATTTTTAAGCAGTTTTAATTCGTGATAAGACTTTTGCACCGCTAAACAAATTCCCATCCTTTTTTTGCTTCTAACATTTTGAGAATAAATAAATAAAAACGAATAAAGAATGCTTTGTGAGACAAAAAATTCGATTATATTGTATTTTTTTTATAGAATCTTGCACTGCTTAACATATTCCCATCCTTTTTTTGCTTCTAACGTTTTGAGAAAAAAAATAAAAACCGATTTTTTCTTTAAAAAAGGATGTGCCACGCCCATTTTCTCAAAAAACAGGCCCCTTGCTATTCTTAACTAATATCAAAAAACTAAATCCAAAAATGTTGATTCGTTCTCGAGTTATTAATTAAGGACACGAAAAGTGGTCATTGGGACCATAGTGCGGTGTGAGAAGTCTTGTAGAATGACAGATGAAGAAAAAATTAAAAATTTGACAAAACACCGCTAAGGTGCAGGTGTAGTACTGAGTGCCAGAGTACTTAGAGTACTTAGAGGTTTTTATCAAATTTTACATTTTTTCTGCATCTGTCATCTACATCTACAACACTTCTAATGCCAACACGTTCCTTTAGCTGCCTCTCTTCCCTAGAGCCACACACCGAAGAGTCACGGCAGAGGCAGAAGATAATGTGAAAAAAACCACAAAAGCTGCTGCACGGGTGGGTTTAGCCACTGCAAAACTATTTCTTCATTCTGGATATAGTAATGATCCTATCTGATCCCTATTCGGCGATCTGATAGTTTTTGTCATTCCGTACAGAATGGCGTTTTTAGTTTTCTTGTATCTTCAAAATTGTAGGTTTGGGAGGTTTTCGCCCTTTTTCGGAGGCGGAAGGGGGCGTAGCTCATTTTTGAAATACACTGATTTTAGTGTAAGCATACAGCAGTCCGGAGCCAAAATTTGGTGGCTCTAGCTCTTATAGTCTCTGACAACTAGCCGACAAACAAAACGGACAGACAGACATGGCTCCATCGACTCGGCTGTTGATGCTGATCAAGAATATATATACTTTATGGGGTCGGAAACGTTTCCTTCTGTGCGTTACATACAACCGTTATTAGCACAAATACAATATACCCTATTTACTCTTAGAGTACCAGGTATAATGAGTGTCAAATTTATAAGAAAACGAGAAGGGACGTGTGAGACGCTTCTTAAGCGCCACAACTTTTATACCCGGCACTCAGTACTACATCTGTACCTTAGCGGTTATTTGTCATATTTTAAATTTGTTCTTTATTTTTCATCTACATCTACAACACTTTTCATACCAACACGCGCCGTTAGCTCGCCTCCCTTCCCTAGACACACACTCTGCAGACTCGTGGCGTGGCAGGGGCAGAGGCCGCTACCTACACGAAGCAGAGAGTGCATGTGAAAAAAAAACAAATTTAAAAATTTATTTTCCATTGTGGCTATAATAATGATCCAATCTGATCCCAATTTGGTGTGCTGATAGATATGGTCAATCCCTTCGTAATGGCGTTTTTAATTTGTTTTTATTTTCAAAATTGTAAGTTTGGGAGGTTTTTCAGGATTTACAGAGGTTTACAGCCAAGAGGCTATTATAAGAACCTTTGTTCTCTGCCACATTTGACCAACCGATCTTTGCGGGATTTCCGTGGATAATTATCACTTTCTTGTGTCCGTACATTGATGGTTTCTTTTTCACCGTCGTGGATGGGGTGCACGCCAGTCCAAAAATGTTCAAGTGTCTCTAGGCCGGGTGAAATCTAAATTCACTGAAATCACTGCACGGCGTTCGTTTTAAATTTTCCACACACGTGGTTGGTCGAAAATTGATTCACTATAGGACTGGTCACGAACCGATCAGAATTTTGGATATACGAAAAGAAGAACTTCTCTGGGGATCGAGCCGTTTAAATGCGATCAGAAGAGCTAAAACTATGTTCTAAAAGCTTATGTTGACAACTGTCATAAATGAAAGCTTCGCCCAGTCAGCTGGCTTGAAAGCTAAGCTTTGCTTTTCCTAAAATTATGCAGCGTGATTCTGCCAGCATAATTTATCAAATTTTATCGCATGCGACAATATCATTCACTGCTTTTAATTATTTTTGTTCAGCTGCAACTACCAGCGTCACTAAAACACCCCCCTGCTAAAATCACACTTTACATGGTGAAAGCATGGAAAGAGTTATCCGCGCTGGAATTACATTAACCATTATTGCCTTAAATCTTTTGCGTGATATTTCCCGACTAAACGACCTTGCAAATCGACAATTTCGTACTAGCCTTGATAAAACCAGTTTGGCATTGAAGCCTTTCGCAAAATTACTTTGTTGGAAGTTACGACGGAATAATTCCTGACCAACTGCCAAAAAAAACTCTTGAAAAGAAATTAAAACCAGCAAAATGAGTGTTAAACAGAAAAGGAACATGAACAAGAAAAGAAATGGTAGACACATCTTAGAAGCTGTAGAGGGATTTCAACAGTCAAGGATACCGTACAAGGACCGTACCGGAGTTTGGGTCGTAGCGACCGTGAAACCATGGTTAGAAAAGACAGCGAGGCAGACGACACATGGAACCAACGCCAAGAAAGTGATGTTGAAGCATTAACGTAGAACACTAAGTTTGAAATGTACTCAGCCGTAACAAATAAGTCTAGCAAGATCAAACAATAGGGTTAGGAGTTCAGGAGCACTCCGGTCAGGATGGCCGAATTGTAGCAGGTTATTTGATCTAAGCACTGTATCTTTTGAATAAGCGCATGTTGGTATCGTCTACGAACCCGATACATCGAGTGGAGATACCATTAGATTAAAGTCGATCACTAAGCACTATCGATAAGGGTGTAATCGGGATTGCGGGAAAAAGAAGGGACTTGGATGGTAATCATCATGCGGACCCGTCGTATGCAAAAAGAGATAATAAATTAAAGAAAAATTGAATGAGAATCCGAGTGTGTGCCTATTTATTGATTCGCCAAGAGCCTCCTACACATTTTTTCTACGACTGTCATCTACATCTACATCTAAATAACGTCTCACGCCTACACGCTCTTTTACCTCGTTTCCCCCGCTGGGCGGGGTGGGTTTAGCCACTGCAAATTATTTTATTCATTCTGGTTATAATAATCAGCCAATCTGATCCCAGCTCGGTGATCTGATAGATATAGTCCTTCCTTACGGAATGGCGTTTCTAGTTTTCTTTTATCTTCAAAATTGCGGCTGTGGGAGATTTTCGACCTTTGTGAGGGCGGAAGTGGGACCACTTCGTCATGATTCTCCGACTTTTCCCGAGTTGTTAGAGTTTTAATTTCGTAAAAAATCCATCACAAAGTGTTTGGTTACACTTTATAGATCAGCTCTACAGAATGACTAAGCTTATTACAACCAGATTTAAGTGTTGTAGATTTTGAGTTGTGTGAAAAAAGAGCATTACCTCTAAAAAAAAACGTTAAAAAATACCAGATTTTATAAATTCTATAATAAAAAGTTCTGCCATAGAAAAAAAAATGTTGTATCAAACCATTTCTAAGCCCCATAACTTTCATAAAAAGTTGGTCTGGATCGAATCGGCAAAATCGTGTCGAGTAGTGTTATCCTTTAAAATGAATATTGGTACATATATATATCTACCGCTGTCTCAAGGATTCATCAAGTGAATGATTTTTTATTAAACAAAAAAGTAAGTCATCATTATTTGCAGTCCCTAATCATAAGGTTACATACATATGTACATAATTATGTATCACACTAAGGTTACACACATACATTCAAATGAATGTACAACCACAATTCAAGAGAGCCTGTAGTCAGTTCTAGCCCCAGGCTGAACAATTAACGTGCCAAAAAATCGTATGGGGATATTAATTTTACTTTTGTATGCAGAAAACAATGCGAACAACTGTTGAAATGAAAACACAATACAATAAAACTGGCCATGTCCCTTGATGTAAACATTTCCTGTACAATTTTCCCAGATATTTTAAATTGGCCTTAACTGCAGCCTTTTAACTTAACTGGCCTTTTGCAGCTTAGAAACGAACTCAAAGCTCAAGTGGTCAAGAGCCTCCAGAGTTGTTTGGCCTAAAGAGCAGTACGAGACACCGTATTATTATTCGCATGGCACATATCAAAAAATTTGTTAAGTGCCCGAAGACAATTGTGCTTATAATTTTGTGCATTCACAACCAATCCTGCCTTAAAAAGACAGTATCACTGATTCCAGCTCGCTCATGGCCAGCCACAATATAACCTTAATCAGAGTGACTCTACCTGGTGGTTGAATGTTGAAGTACTATTTTGGAGTCCTTCATGACCCTTCACTGTGATATAAGTCTAAATATTAATCATGCAAGCCTTTTTGGAAGGCGAGCAATTCCATTTAGCTGTGTGACTCCAAAATTCACTGTGTCTGATATACTATGGTTTTTTTTCTATGGCAGACATATTTTTAGAAGGACAGGATTTAATTTAATTTTTTTTCGTTTTTTCCTGAGTTAATAAAGTCAAAATTTCGGTAAAAATACCTCACAAAAATGATAATTTTGCATATTTTTCAAACTGTAAGCTAAAACCAGAAAGTGTTTGGGTATACATTATAGATGCATTTATCAGCTTTATGGAATGGCTAAGTTCATTAAAACCAGATTTTAGCGGTTATTTGTCATATTTTAAATTTTTTCTTAATTTTTCATCTACATCTACAACACTTTTCATACCAACACGCTCCGTTAGCTCGCCTCCCTTCCCTAGACACACACTCTGCAGGTTCGTGGCAGAGGCAGAGGCCGCTGACTACATGAAGCAGAGAGTGCATGAGAGAATGTGAAAAAAAAAACAAATATAAGCTGTGGGACGGGGTGGGTTTAGCCACTGGAAATTAATTTTTCCATTGTGGCTATAATGATCCAATCTGATCCCAATTTGGTGTTTTGATAGATATGGTCGTTCCCTACATAATGGCGTTTTTAATTTTCTTTTATCTTCAAAATTGTTTTGGGAGGTTTTCGCCCTTTTGCGGGGGCGGAAGGGGGCTGGACTCATTTGTTGAAATACACTAGTAACAGTGTGAGCATTCAAAAGTCTGGATCCAAAATTTGGTTGCTCAAGTTTTTAAGGTCTCTGAGTACTAGGCGCTCATCAGGACGGACAGACATGGCTCGACTCGGCTATTGATGCTGATGAAGAATGTATATGCTTTATGGGGTCGGAAACTTTTCTTTCTGTGCGTTACGTACACCCGTTATTCGCACAACCCTATTTACTCTTCGATTACCGGGTATAAAAATAGTGGACACTTGATTTCTTTTTTTTTTCGACTTATCCCGAGTTTTTTTCTACAGACATTAACGCATTTAAAAGCCATTTAGATTCAGCTATAAGCCTGGACATTCCGTTAAAAACAGGAGAGGAGATAGACTATGCTGTGGAGCTTTTCACAAATACATTTCATAATGCGAGCTACAGAAACACGAATCATGCTCTTAATCATCAACAACCAAACCAATTGAACCTTTCAACCGATCTTCGACAAAAAATACAAAATAAAAGGAATCTGCGAAAACGCTGGCAAGAAACTCACTACCCTGCTGACAAAAGATTATACAACAAGGCTGCATCTGAGCTTAGACAACTGCTGTCGAACTTACGCAATGAATCTCTAGCTGCGTATCTGAGAAACTTAGAC
>NW_022995773.1:55042-56019 GCF_900245975.1 Drosophila guanche
TGAACAAGCGGAAGCATTTGCACAACATCTGCACTCTGTGTTTCAGCCAAACGATATAAATAATTATACAACAGAGACTGAAGTAGAAAAATTCCTTGAGTCACCCTGCCAAATGAGCTTGCCTATTAAAAGCATTAAATATGAAGAAGTTGTGACAGAAATCAAATGCTTGAACAATAAAAAAGCACCAGGCCCTGATAAAATAGACGGTATCACCCTAAAAAGTTTACCACCAAAATGCATTTGGTTTCTCACTCTTATATATAACGCGATTCTCAGACTAGACCACTTTCCAAGTCAATGGAAATGTGCAGAGATCGTTATGATCTTAAAACCAAACAAAATAGAAACGGAATTGACATCATACCGTCCCATTAGTCTGTTGACAATTTTCTCGAAAGTGTTTGAAAAAATACTATTGAAGAGAATGTTACCAATTTTAGACGAACTTTCCATCATTCCTGAATACCAATTCGGATTCAGGAGGGGTCATGGGACCCCTGAGCAATGTCACAGGGTTATTAATGATATAGTTTCGGCATTTGAAAACAAAAAATACAAAATAAAAGGAATCTGCGAAAACGCTGGCAAGAAACTCACTACCCTGCTGACAAAAGATTATACAACAAGGCTGCATCTGAGCTTAGACAACTGCTGTCGAACTTACGCAATGAATCTCTAGCTGCGTATCTGAGAAACTTAGACCCTAATTCAAGCAACAATGAATACAACCTATGGAGGGCGACTAAATACCTAAAGAAACCAGCTAAAAGAAACATAAACATAAATATTCGCAAAAACAACGAAACTTGGTGTAGGTCTAATAATGAACAAGCGGAAGCATTTGCACAACATCTGCACTCTGTGTTTCAGCCAAACGATATAAATAATTATACAACAGAGACTGAAGTAGAAAAATTCCTTGAGTCACCCTGCCAAATGAGCTTGCCTATTAAAAGCATTAAATATGAAGAAGT
>NW_022995773.1:57478-149567 GCF_900245975.1 Drosophila guanche
AAAAAAAAAAAAAAAAAAAAATTTCTTAAAAAAATACCTCACAAAAATCAATATTTTTGCATTTTAAAGCTTGGCTAAGTTCATTACAACCAGATCTAAGATACTTAAGTTACATATGTGAAAAAATAAGGCGCTACCCCAAAAAAAAATTCTTTAAGAAAAGTTCTGACATAGAAAAAAAACAGTAATTCTTTAAAAGAATTTAAAGCCCTGAGTCTATAAAAAAAAGTCGGTTTGGTTCGATGCGGAAAAAAAGTTGGATTTTGTCTAGTAGTGTAATTTACACTCTATGTATACTCTCCATTTTCAAGCGCTCATGTGTGTGTGCACTGGAAAAGTGCCACTACTCCAAATTAAGATACTACCGGAAAAATTGAACTCATCGGACTCAAACGTCTTTTTGAAGTTTAGTTAAACCTTTAATTCATGCTTCTAAATGACAGTTCGGAAGAACAAATATTAACTGTATATATAAAAATATAAGCCAAGAGCTTTTTTTATTTATATTTTTTCATGGAGATTAATTTATTATTGCGTCTAGTATTCAATAAAAATGGAAAAAACATGTAAATGGTTTCTTTTCTAACATTTGTATGAATTGGCTCTCAAGATAGGTACTTATAATTATAAATGTAATTTATGAATAGACGTCATAAACGTAATAGATTTCCGCTAAAGATTTCTTCAATACAATCGAAAATCTAAGCATACCTTGTTTTTAAGGGCATATGGGCCATGCAGGTACTCAAACATGGTCGATTAGTGGTAGTGGACGAGACCTTGTGGCGGGGCGTTCATGCGCTTAACAGACTGTCAAGAAATGTGTTCTTGTTAATGATCTTGGTGGTTGCGATCAGAAATTCTACATTGTTATCCTCTTGGTTGGCTAAAAACCGCAGGGCGGCAATCTCCGCGAACGTGCATCCTCCTACAAAGCAGACCAGTACAACGCGCGGAACATGCAACAGCGAGCACTCGCTGGCCATGGAGCCCGCATGCCGACCGCCTATTCCAATAAGCTGAGCTTGGAAGTCCTCGAAGGTCGGCCCGTGGAGATTGTTAATCTGGCTTTTCAGTGTCTGCCAGCCAAGCGGCTTCAAAGAAAGTTCCACCAGGCGTGCGGTCAGCGGAGCGTAGAAGCTATGTACGTAACTTATGTCCTTTGGATCTACCTCGACATTATCCTCCACTGTTAGATGTAGCGACTGCAAGGATTAAAAAAAAAAACATGAATGGTAGTTTTAGGTAAATATATATTTTAGGTAAAGATACATATTTATACCCTGAATTAACTCGAATTAGGATTGAATAAAGTATGCGTTAGATCCATATTATTCATGCCCAGCAAAATAACAAAATTAGTTTTTTGAAATTTTGGAATTATACATGTTGTTAAATTGCAAATTCTATTTGTTCATATGTGGTACTGAATCAGTGTACATATGAACATATGTATGTATATGCATACATATATTTAACCGTTTGACTTATCTGAAATTTACATTTTTAATTTTTCTACATCTACATACATACATATATCACTTCTGTGGGGTGAGGGGTCACTGGTCACTGGCAATGAATTTATTCACTCTGGCTCTAATAACACTACTCGACACTTAGCAATGGCTTAGCAATGGTCTGATGATAGTTTTTAAGAATTTTTAAAATCTGTTATTTTTATACCCGGCCACCAAATTTTGCATCCAGACTTCTGTATGCTCACACTGTTACAAGTGTATTTAAAAAATGATCCCTGCCCCTTCCGCCTCCACAAAAGGGCAAAAACCTCCCAAACCTACAATTTTGAAGATAAAAGAAAACTAAAAACGCCAATCCAGGCACCGAATGGGGATCAGATTGGATCATTATTATATCCAGAATAAAGAAATTACTTTGCAGTGGCTTCGCCCCTTCTCGTCCACCAGGTTTTTTTGTTTGAACATTCGTTCATTGTACACTGCTTCGTGCAGTGTGCGGCTCTGGGGGAGGGGGGCGAGCTAAAACAGCGTGTTGGCGTGAGAAGTGATGTATGTATGTAGATTACATACGTAGAATGTACATACGGGTTTTTTTAGAGGTAGCACTGTTGTTTATATATAACCAAGTATCTTACAGCTGGTTGAAATTAGCCATTCTATAAAGGTTATGAATGCATCCATAATTTATACCCAAACACTATGTTGTCTTACAGTTTGAAAAATATGCTTTGAAAGGAAAAAATGTTGATTTTTGTGCGGTATTTTTTACGAAATTTGGAATTCAGGAAAAGTCGAAAGATTTGTCCCATGAAATATTTGGATATATATTTTGGATAACAGCGATGCCAATGCCAACTGAAAGGTATGAACCGGCAATGTTACCGATATATGTACATTGTATAATTTTTATAATTCAGGTCAAAGACTGTCGATTATGAACTTCAGAATACCCATTAAGAAAATCAAGACGGCTCGTGCTCACCTTTCTCAGCACAGCATATGCTCGCGAATCCGTCTGCGGATGTAGCAGGCCGGCCATCTCTAAGTTACTGAAGGTGAGTAACATTTCAATACCGTAGACCTGGGCCACCTCACGTTTGTAGTGGATGAGGAGCTTATCCTTGAGACCGGAGGCGGCGGCACACTGCAAGCAAATAAGGCGCAACACATTGCGTATATCGGACTTTCTGGCTATTTTGTCCTCGATGAACGCACTAGGCTTGTCTATATCGGCGCAGACCATGAAGTCTTGCTCCGCAGCTAGGTCGTCTGCGAAGGTGGTGGCATTCACCTGTTCGTGAATAAGGCCTGCTATAGCTGTGTGCTCTGAAGTTGACTTCTTCTGGGCCATCAGCTGGGGTAATTTGTTTTCCACAAAACTCTTGATTTCCTGTACGGTCTTGTCTTGTGATGTCGCGTGCATCTGGGTGTGGATCTCCCTGGCTTTGCGGGCAAGGAGTTTGGTTACTTCGTTAAAGTTTTTATTACGCAGCTCCGCGTATAGCTGCTCTCCAGAGTGCATCAGGATAGTTTTCTTTTCCGAAGTTTGCGGCAAGTATTCATCGGGTCTACGCCCTTCTGCTGTCTTATTGGGGGGAAACCACTCTGCAGGGAGTGAAAGCTTATTTTGCCGAATGCCGTAGAACTCGTCAATGAGGCCCTCGTAGGTGAGCTGCGTGGCCAGGGGGCTGAGCAGGTCGATGCCCCTATCTAGCAGAATCAACTGATCAATGGCCCCTCTGTCGCCGTTGTACAGCGCCTTTTCCTCCATTCCCAGATTTTTAGCGTGATCCCAAACGCGATGTGCCTGGACACCCTTTCCGTAGATCTTTGGAATGCGTCCATAAAGGCGCTGTAGCTGAACGAGGCCAATAGCTACCTGGTACAGAGAGCTTGTGTCGCCATCGATGCTTACGTCGCGATAGGCATTAGGTATCTCCATTGTCACCACATCCGCATCTAGCGGAAGAAAGCTCCAGGAGAGCTCATCAATGCGACTGAAACTGTTTATCACGCCTTTGTTCTGTAACTGGTTAATACATAGGCAAGATCGTCGTGGTGCAAAAAGAATATGGAACTGGCGCCCACTGACCAGACCATTACACTTGACATGACCCACCAGTTGATCCATAAGCGAGACTCTCGGTCGAAGAATGTAGACAATGTTTCTGATATCCTTGGGAAAGACCAAGTCCGGCTTAAGAGTCACAATCCTAATGGCTCTTTCATCAAAAAGCTTTGGTTTCGTTACTAGCGTAAACGGCCCAATCATTGCCTCGTCCAGCGCGATGACGGTTGAGCCATCGATCCGGTCCAGGTGTTGTATAAGCTCACGATAAGCAGCCTCCTGCAGCAGTTGGGTGTTAAAACGTTGACCCGGACTCGTCAGATAGGAAAACATGACGTTTGCTCTATTTGGTTATCGCATTTGTACTTATGTTGTCATTTTACATCTACTTCGTGAAGAGGCTTTGCGACCAGTGTGACCGCAGAACTATCGATTAAATATACCTTTACACCCTTGAAAAAATACAGAGAAATACCCCTTCATTTTCGAAATCTACCGTAAATATACCGATGAAGCTAATTTAAGCCACTAACCAAATAGTATAGTAGATTATCAGCTTCTCATAAGCGAAACGTCACCGCTGAATGTGCGTCTCGAAGTCCCAGTCCTCTGCCACTAACCAAATAGTATAGTAGATTATCAGCTTCTCATAAGCGAAACGTCACCGCTGAATGTGCGTCTCGAAGTCCCAGGCCTCTGCCAATGTTGCAGCTACAAGCATTAGTGCGTGTAGAACACGCAGCTAGAAGTCCCAGCTACATGTGTATTAGTGCGTGTAGAGCACGCAGCTACATAAAGCACCTATATCATGAAGAAACTATAAGGAGACCATGAAGAAACTATAAAGGGCTCTCGCTGTAAGTGTGAGGGCAACGACAACGGAGTGTGCTAATTAATCATTTGAAGGCAATGTGAAAAAACATAATAATTGTTTCATAATTTAACATTTAATAGTTTGCTACATGAGTAGTCTGTGTTTTGATAAAATAAACATTTTTAACAACATGAAACATTTCGACAAGCAAACGAGCACGGAGAATTGGGAAAAGCAGCGAGTAACTCTGCCACCGACGAGGCCTCCTTCATGAAGTAACTATAAGGAGGCCTCTGCCTGTGGCAGAGTTACTCGTGGCTTTTCCTAATATTCAGTGCTCGTATGCGTGTCGAAATGTTTCATGTTGCCAACAATTTTTATTTTTGGCAGAGGCCTGGGACTTCGAGACGCACATTCAGCGGTGACGTTTCGCTTCTATGAAGCTAATACTATTTCGTTAGTGCTGGCATACAGCCGTTAGAAAATAGTTTGTGCGCGACAACATTTCTTATTGGTTCCATACGAATATCATATCTGAGTACTAGGCTTCATATAAAAAAACTGGTTCAGTAATTTTTTCGTTTGCCTTGTCGTTTATTGAGTTTCCAGCAACATAAACGAAATACTCAGATTCTTATCGATATATCGATACGAAGTGCGTGTGTGGACTGAGAGAACACAGGCCCGAAATATATAGTTTACCCACCTTATTTTTAATAATTGCATTTTAAAGAACCACCCTGTTCATTCACGCTCTGATCTCCTATCAGAGCTAAAATTAATTAAAATAATATATATAACAAAATAAATATTGTGGTAAACATTTGATTTGTTTTTGCAAACAGATGACAACTCTAATGTACCAAAGAAAATCACGAGAGCCCATTCAATTTTAGATGTTTGTGTCTATTCTGGTATTGAAATGTTGCAATTACCGCTGCTTTATGAATTATAACAGTTCGCCCATGCCATTATGAGTAAAGTTGATCAAGTACGTGGGGTACTACGTAATCTTATAATCGAATCGCAGTAAGCAAATCGCACTTCACGGAGTGCAGTGTGAACTACAAAAATTGTGTATTTATAGGGCTCCGTACACGCCAGACATCATTGTGAGACATTTTCGTGCCACACACGAACGGCGTCTCTCATCGAACGAGCTTCTGCATTTACTTGCAACCATAAGCCAAAAGCGTCCAAACTTTCAAACTGTGATCACTGAGGTCACACATATACTTAAGACGTCAGTATTTCGATCTAGTTCATTGGGTGTTTTTCACATTCCTTTCCTTCCCAGGAAGGATCCTATGTATGCTCTGCTTGTATTCGTCGAGCGATACAGCTGCGAAGATAGCCACTTAAAGGTTGAAATGCCATCACCAACCACTCAGAGCAGTACTGGCTCTCCTGTCAGTGCCATGTCTTCGCTTAGCATGGTTCAATGCGCGTCGACGAGGAGTCTTTCTGACGATAGTGCAATACATACAATGTCGCAAAGTATTTCCACATCGACTCCGATGAATTATCGTAGAAGCGAAAGTTTCCCAGTCCTCTACACTGGAGCATTATGTGGACGACGCAACCAGAATCTAAAACTATACCATCAGAAGCAGAAAAATGATCCAGAACGCGCAGATTTGAGCGTGGTTAGAGCGAACTGCCCAGATAACTAAAATTTCTCTATTTTCTTATACAAATCCGTATATTTCAAATTCAGATCAAAGAGCGCGTGCTGATGGCAGTTTCCAGCAGTTCGAAGACTAGCGACCGTCGTCTTGGAAGCACAGAAGTTGGATCGACGAAGTCATCCGTCAGGATTAAGACTTGTAACTCCTTTCTAATGGCAGTGACATGCTTGCCGGATGAGTATCGCACACACATGCTCTGGGATTACTGCAAAGTGGAAGGTAACAAAATGGTAAAGCCGGAGCTTGGCGCCCTGCCTTTTGCAAGCCAGCAGCAAGTCCTTCTAAAAGAGCTATTCCATTGTCTGTGTGGCACTCGTGGAAACTTTATTGTCCCTCTGCCGCCAGATATGATCAGTACAGGAATTGCCAAGTATGAAACAAATTTCAATATCCATGTGCACCTGGATAAATCGTTAACAGAGCCGCTGCAGGATATTCTTCCCCTGGCCTCGTACTTTATGGGCATCCAAAAGATGATGGCGGCAACTGATGGTCACGGGCAGGTCATTAACTCTCTTAATGCGGCGCTCCAAGATCTGACCCAGGATTTCTACGTAAGTGTATTCTTTAAGAAATATCACACCTACATATATCAAATAGTATTTTATCTGTTATCCCTTTAGGTACTGGTTGTACAATCTGAGAAGGAGCTGCAGCAGCAAGAGTTGACGGTTCATAAGCTTCTGTACTACTTAGAGCCGACCATCTGGGTGATGAAGGAGATATGGACGACTTTAGTGGATGTGCAACTAAAAGAGTTCGTGGGAGCTGCAGTACTGACACATTTACACGGGCGGATAAAGCGGTTGGAAGGGGACGGGGCAGCCCAGCAGATAATGATTAATCTCACGCATCAGGCAGCCAAGCCGTACATGCGAATGCTGCAGCTTTGGATCCAAAAAGGAGTTATTGTAGACCGCAACCACGAGTTTCTGGTGGAGGATAACGAGGTTGTCCACCAAGGCGAGCTGCCGGAACATTATTCGGACGATTATTGGGAAAAGCGCTACACAGTCCGTCGCGATCGGATCCCTTTCTTCCTAGAAAAGTACTCCGACAAAATATTGCGAACCGGCAAGTATTTAAATGTGATCCGACAGTGCGGAAAGCGAGTAATGCCCACTCAGAAAATGGAGCTCCACCTCGATCCGACCAACGAGCGACACGTGTATGTAATCAACGACGCCTATTACTTTGCCGCCCGCATGCTGCTTGACGTTCTTCTCACGGAAAACGACCTTATGGGGCATCTGCAGTCAGTAAAAAACTATTTGTTGCTGAACCAGGGGGACTTCACCATGCAATTTATGGACGCCTGTGAGGACGAGCTATCTAAGAATGTAGACTTGGTGCTGCCCATGACCCTGGAGAATCTACTGGGTCTTACATTGAGACTATCTTCGGCCCGCAATGATCCCTACAAAGATGACCTACACTGCGAGCTTCTCACCTACGACTTGGTTACACAGATGTCAAAGATCATGAACCACAAGGAAGAATATTGGCAGTCGCAGGATCGCCTGGACCTTAGTGGTCTAGAGTGTTTTGCCTTTACCTACGAAGTCAAGTGGCCTGTCTCGCTCGTCCTCAATCATATCGCCATTTCAAAGTACCAGATGCTGTTTCGTCAGCTCTTCTTTTGCAAGCACGTAGAGCGTCAGCTTTGCAAGTGAGTATACAACAGATTACGTCGCTTCTTAGCCATTCACTTTGTTATTTCTCGCAGGATTTGGAAAGAGAACTCCATTGCAAAAAAGTTCTCGGCACAGGCCGCTGAGCTGTATCGATCGGCATTTACTCTGCGCCAGCGCATGATGAATGCCATTCAGAACCTGGAGTACTATATGATGATTGAGATCATAGAACCAAATTGGCACATATTTATCGAGAAAATGAAGAAGGTCGAGAATGTGGACAACGTACTAGGACTGCATCAAGACTTCCTGGACTCGTGTCTCAAGAACTGCATGCTGACTGAGTCCTCTCACTTAAATCGAGCCATATTTAAGTTGTGCAAGATCTGCCTTAAGTTTTGTGACTTTATCCAGGTGAGACTGTTATCAAAATATTTTAAAAGTTGCTACATACCTTTGAGTTCTTCCCCTGCTAATATAACTGTCTTGCCCTGTCTATAAAAATATGGGTTTTGGGCTTTCTCTTCATTTTTCTTTTTCTCTTGCTTGTTGATATGCCTGCCTATCAACAATTGAATATCAACAAGACACCCTTTATTCGACCTCATAGCACTCTCAGCGTTTCTTTCTCGACGCTGAGCTCAAGTCAATGGTCTGTGATAGCAGCGACGACAGTGTCGACGTTGAGCAGGGAAACTCGAGTTGGCCACAGGTATTAAGCATGTATAGCTATATATTGATAGCTGCTGTTACTTCTGCTTGGATTTTTATACCCGGTACTCGAAGGTTATTTGTCAAATTTTACATTTTTCCTTCATCTGTCAACTCCATCAACAACACGACTCACGCCAACACGCTCCTTTAGCTTGCCACCCTTCCCTAGAGCCACACACTGCAGAGTCAGGGTAGATACGCGGCAGAGGCAAAGGCAGAGACGTGTCAGAGGTTAGGAAGAGACGTGTTATAGGTTAGGCAGAGACGTGTCAGAGGTTAGGCAGAGGCCGCACACTGCGCAAAGCAGAGTGTGAATGAGAGAATGTGCAAAAAACAAATATTAGCTGCGGGACGTGGTGGGTTTAGCCACTGCAAATTAATTTCTATATTGTAGCCATAATAATGATCAAATCGGATCCAATGGTGATCTGATAGATATTCCGCCTACGGAATGGCGTTTTTAGTTTTCTTTTATCTTCAAAATTGTAGGTTTGGGAGGTTTTCGTCCTTTTGCGGAGGCTGAAGGGGGCGTGGCTCATTTTTGAAATACACTGGTTTTAGTATGAGCATACAGCAGTCTGGAGCCAAAAATTTGGTGGCTTTAGCTCTTATAGTCCCTGAGAACTAGCCGACAAACAAGACGGACAGACGGACGGACAGACAGACAGAAATGGCTCAATAGACTCGGCTATTGAGGCTGATCAAGGATATATATACTTTATGGGGTCCAAAAACGTTTCCTTCTGTGCGTTATATACAACCGTTATTCCCCATAAATACAATATACCCCATTTACTCTTCGAGTATCGGGTATATAAAGTTGCAATAGTGTAAGGGTGGATACATTGACTTAAAAAAAACAATGAGGAACTAAAGCGGCGTCACTATTTTTGAACCGTACACAGTCTGCACATACAAATGTGTGGATGTATGTATGTGGGTTTATGATTTCTGACGAATCGGAAGAAGTTTTATCTGCTTTTCACAACATCCGTCGTCCACAAACGGCCAAGCTGCAGCTCTTTGACCAATACATACACTTTTTGAGCTCCAAGTCATCAGAAAACATGGACCATGGTTTTTTAAATTTATAAAAAAGCCGCAAAACTCGTCTGCTTTAAAAAAAATTAATGGATCAGGTTTTAAAGAATTGATATTTTACAGACACTTTTCGTGCTAAAGACAGTGTAAACGTTGACACCGCCTCGATCGGATAACGATAACTGCTTTTTATAATCTTAGCCTGCTTATTTTAAGAACTCCCAGGTCAAATTGTTCTTGTTCTAGCGCGTTTTGTACCGTTCAACGGTAAATGAAAAATAATATGAATTTTTCATCAAATTATAACGAGAAGGGGCGTGTGAGACGCTTCTTGCGCGTCACAACTTTTATACCCGGTACTCAGTACATCTGTACCTTAACGGTTTTTATCAAATCTTACATTTTTTCTTCATCTGTCATTTACATCTACAACACTTCTCACGCCAACACGCTTGTTGGAAGCTGCCGAGCTTTTTCGGCAACTCTTACTCCAAATTTACGACAATTATTCTCCGTATTTAGGTTTTAATATTTTTGTTTATTATTCGACGATTTTATACAATTTGAAGGGGCGTGGCCGTGGCCTACGATTCGATTTGTTAAAATGTACAATGGCTTGAAGCTCGATTAAAGTAATGGGTTCGCGTTGGACATATGTATAAATAATTGGACTGCTCGGAACGATGCGCGGCGATTGACAATATTTTTGACTTGCACCAGAAAAGGGCAAAGCACTGCAATATAAGCAGTACGAAGGGTATATACATATGCGTGCGCTTCTATGCAATGTGATAGGGAGCGATGAGCGCGACAATAGCATATTAGTATAAGATATTATAAAGAGAGTATAAATACAAACAAGGCGAGCTGATCTTAATAATTATGTAATTGCTGCTGCTCCTGGCCGGCTAGGCTCATGGAAAATGGGGTGGGTGTTGTGCTGCGTAAACGGCTAACGTCGTATTTGCCATAAACATTTCGAAAGAAAATATTTCGGGAAAAAAAACTGAAATTAGGAGCTTGTGAGATTTGGCGATTGGTTTTCGGAAACACACGTGTGCAGTGCACATAGAAAATATATTCTAAGCTATTTTTTGCTGGTTCTGCTTCGAAAGAATACCATATGGCTTTCGGAAATATTATTAGGTACTTCGGCAAATAGGAGCTCATATAAAATTAAAATATTAAACTCTTAAAATCACAAGTATGTATTTAAAAATGTATGCATGTGTAACCGCACACAAGGGACTACGAAAGCGACTTGAAAAGAAAAAACAAATAAATTCTTTTTCGGCACAGCTGCCATGACTCCACTTATAACTCTATGTTTATTCACACTGTGTATGATGAATACTCTAATGGAAAATATCTGCAACGCCAAGTCAATTGCCGTTATTCATTATTTGTATATGTACATATTTAGATGTTTATAACTGTTTATCCCATTCGTCCTAACTGTATTTAAGAAATATATTAGCATAGAGAGGATACGCAAGATCAATCTATTTTTATTGGGGCAAGCTTCTTCATAAAGTCACAAGTTTGAAGCAAGGGTATGTGAGCTCAGCAGCAACACAAAAGTAACAAACGTCTCAAGCGCTAAAAATGAAAACGCACATGAAGTCGAGAATAGATACTCGCATTGCCATCATTTATGTATGTACATATGTGTCACCGCACACTAGCAATTACGAAGCAGACTTGAAAAGGAAAAACAAAACTTTGTTTTTGCGACGTTCAATGCTCAAGAGAGCCAACGCCAAACTCTCTCAGCCGAAGGTTCTCTCACCAAGAACCGAAGGCACTGGGAGCCAATCCACTATACTGATTAGGCAGCTAGTTTTAGGTCCGTTTGACGTCTCTATGAGTTGTTTGCTTAGTGCCTTAACCCTTAAACTTATTATACCCGGTACTCGAAGAGTAAATAGGGTATATTGTATTTTTGCACAAAGTGAATGTATGTAACACACAGTAGGAAACGTTTTCGACCACATAAATTATATATATTCTTGATCAGAATCAATAGCCGACTCGATTGAGCCATGTCTGTCTGTTCATCCGTCTGTCCCGCCCGTCTTGTTGAGCGCCTGGATCTCAGAGACCATAAAAGCTAGAGCCACCAAATTTTGCTTCCAGACTTCTGATTGCTCACACTGTTACAAGTGTATTTCAAAAATGAGCCACGCCCCTTTCCGCCCCCGCAAAAGGGCGAAAACCTCCCAACCTACAATTTTGAAGATAAAAGAAAACTAAAAACGCCATTCTGTAGGAAATGACCAAATCTATCATATCACCAAATTGGGATCCGATTGGATCATTATTATAGCCAGAATGAAGAAATTAATTTGCAGTGGCTAAACCCACCCTGTTCCGCAGCTTTTGTTGTTCTTTTCACATTCTCTCATTCACACTCTGCTTCTGCTTCACTCGGCCCCTGACCCTGCCGCCCCTCTGCCTTTGCCTCTGCTGACTTTTAACCCACTCTGCCTCTGCCGCGAGTCTGCAGTGTGTGGGTCTAGGGACTGGCGGCGAGCTAAAGGAGCGTGTTGGTGTGAGAAATATAGTAGATGTAGGTGACAGATGAAGAAAAGATGTAAAATTTGACAAAACACCGCTTAGGTGCAGATGTAGTACTGAGTGCCGGGTATAAAAGTTATGACGCTTAAGAAGCGTCTCACACGTCCCTTCTCGTTTTTAACTTACGACACATGAATTCAAGATAATAGTCAAAATATAATTAAAATAATATAATCGAAATATAATAAGCAACTGGTTTTACTAAGAGTTATGTGAGAATGAATTAATTAAATGAATTAAATGGCATAATTGGGGCGATTGTAGTTAATAATTTTTCATTTTAAATATGGTTAAAAATGCATGTCTCACTGTGTTAGACGCTATTCTCCTGAACCGGAGTGTATGTGTATATATGTGTCTACTTACAAACTTTTAAACAGCTGCAGGTGTCGTTGGGCCCAATTTCACGCTGTCATAAAAACTGTAAAAGAAATGGAGAAATATGCAAAATAAAACAAGAAGCGTTATGAAACGGTATTTTACTAATACCCTTCCATTGACACAATGAGACCGATGATACACCTTTTAGAATATATTATTAATTATGCATGAATCTCAAATTTTTTTTCTTTGTTTAATGTCTAGGTATATTTAATATTATTAAAAAATTTCTTTTATATTTTTTTTTCTAGTCATAATTTTTCATTAAATTTTCCTTTCTAAATTTTTGTTATTTGTCCCTTTCCTTAAAGTGGACTTCAGATTGTACATATTTAATCGGGCATCAAATTTTTTTAATAAACTGAAAGTAGGAGAGAATGGGTGACATACGTTCAGGTGGGTCTATTTATGTGCGCATAAGTGTATGGTGACCCGAAAGGGCAATGACCGCGGAACGAATTTTTTCTTATACAATTTATGCAAGCATCAACAATGTTTTTGAAACAGGCACTAAATTTTATATTGTTTTATATTGTTGTTGTTGAAGTGCTCAATTGTGCGTAGGTATGTCAGTGTATGTATGCCTCCGTCCCGCTAACCAAGTCCATCCATGATCTTTGCCGGCAGGCAAGGTCCAGTGGCATCAACAAGTGGGACTGATGCTCGTGGTAATGGAGCGCACCACCCTGCGAGACCGAAAGTCAAGCCAGATCAGCAATTTTCGGCCACATGTGGGTCATAACCTTATCCAGGTTTTGCTTTTGGTTGTTTTGTTTTTCTGTGGCCACAACACTTTTCAAATTGTTTTTTTATCGGGTTTATATTCCCGTTTATGGTTTGCTGAAATTTCACCACGTTGTTTTTTTCTTCAATATTTTCTACATGCACATTATTTGTCTTCCACCTTTGAATTAAATTTTTTCTCTGTGCAGCATGCACTTAGCCTAATTATTTTACCCCCTTCAAAAGCTGTGTCGCCAGATGAGAACGAAGAAGATTCTAGAAGGGCTAGCCCATGAAGAAACTATAAGGAGGCCTCGTCGACAACACTAAGCAGAAGGGGCGAGTGAAAAGTACGAGTGAGAGGGCTCTCGCTGCAAGTGCGAGGGCAACGACAATGGAGTATGCTGATCATGAAGAAAACATTCGTCCGCAACCAACCTTCCGCGTCGACAAGCAAACGAGCACTTAACCTAGGTAGAACCAGCGAGAACATGCCACCGACAAGGCCTCCTTATAGTTTCTTCATGGGCATAAAGCAACTATATAAGGAGGTCTCGTCGGAAAAAATTATGGAAAGGTGCGAGTGAAAGGGCTCTCGCTGTAAGTGTGAGGGCAACGACAATGGAGTGTGCTGATTAATCATTTCTAGGCAATGTGAAAAAAACATAATAATTGTTTTATAATTTAATTTTTAATAGTTTGTTAAATAATAGTAGTGTGTGTTTTGAAAATATAAAAATTTTGAAAAAATTTGAAAAAAAAATATTCCGCAACCAACCTTCCGCGTCGACAAGCAAACGAGCACTGAGAATTGTGAAAAGCAGCGAGTAACTCTGCCACCGACGAGGCCTCCTTATATAGTTGCTTTATGTTCATGGGCTAGCCGTAAGCTATGCTTGCGGAGAGAAAAGCTTGCATGTTAGCGGCGCTCGCACTTGCAATTTTCGAAAGAGAGAGCTTTTCGAGATACAAGCTTCTGATCTTGCATGCGGGCTCTCTCTGGAATGTATGTACAGTGGGGAAGGTTCAATATTTTTGCGATAAAATAAGAAAGACTGTTCCCAAAAAAAAATTTGTCTTAATACAATTTTAGTACAGGCATTTTAAATTTTATTTTTGATCTGCCAAACCTTCACACTTTGCAGCCCTAGCGATCGGCCCAAAGGCTCTACTTTCCAAAATTGATGAATCAACTCATCGAGCCGAGTGCTGTGATCATCCGAAGATTGGGTTGTACTAAAAGAAGAAGACAGCCAAAGAATGTGTGGCGATAAACGACGATAGGGGACGATTGCCCACAGAGTGCACGCAATCCGAAGATTGGGCTGTTGTAAGCGGATTTACAATCCTTCACATGATTGTCCTCTCGTAGGCAATTGAGGCATAATAAGAGCCGCTTTGCCTTCACATGGCGATCATTTGGCGACAGAGGTGTAAACCGTGTTAGTGCCCTCGCATAACACACAAGAAATGGGGGCGCTCGATGCTACGAAAGATTTTCTTTGATGCGTACTCACGGTTTTTCCGGACTTGCCAAACTGATCTTGCCCTTGCGTCGATTGATCCGCACTTTCACACGTTCGACATATTTTTCCTATTTTTCGGTTCTAGTCTGTTGACGCGGAGTGTATTGGTCACAGTTAAATACGATTTTTCAACAAGCGATACAAGTTCAAACGTTTGTGTGTTCACTTTTCGGCACTTGTTATTTGCGAAGCTTATGCACCGGTAAAGCGATCGAGAGAGTGCACTGATTTCGAGTTCGAATTCGAGAGTGAGTTCTTGCAGACGGTCACGAGAGCATAAAGCAACTATATAAGGAGGCCTCGTCGGTGGCAGAGTTACTCGCTGCTTTTCCCAATTCTCAGTGCTCGTTTGCTTGTCGACGCGGAAGGTCGGTTGTGGACAACATTTTTTTCAAACCTTTTCAAAATGTTTGTTTTTTTCAAAACAAAGACTACTATCATGTAACAAACTATTAATAATTAAATTTTGAGACAATTATTATGTTTTTTCACATTGCCTTTAAATGATTAATAAGCACACTCCATTGTCGTTGCCCTCACACTTCCAACGAGAGCCCTTTCACTCGCACTCCTTATATAGTTGCTTTATGCACGAGAGATGGCTGAAGCAAGCGACGAAACAGTAGGAAAAAAAAGCTAACTGACCTCGCTCAGAACTCCCTGCAGCCGGTCTCGATAGTGCGTTGCGCTGGCTGAAGCAGACGGTGAAAGAGAAAACGAATAGCGGGCCGCTAGCACTGCCACGATCGGCCACAACGACTTTTGGTTCGCTACTGTTGAGCAAATGTTGAGTTATATGTTTAAAATTCGAAAAATTAAATGTTTAAACACTTTAACGCACTATAAGCTCACGGAAATCACGTCGGGGTAACCAAAATGTTGGAAGCGGCCGAGCTTTTTTGACAACTCTGACTCCACATTTACGACAATTATTATCCGTATTTAGTTTTGATATATTTGTTTATTATTTTACGAATTTATACAATGTATAGCCTTGGACGTGAACTACGATTCGGTGTGTTGAACTTTATAATAGTTGAGAGCTCGATTAAGTAACGGATTCGCGGTGGACATAGAAAGTAATTGGACTGCTCGGAGAAGCGTGGCGAAGGACAATATTTTAGACTGGTGCAAAGAAAACGGCATAGATCTGCAATATATGTAAGCAGTACGAAGGGTGCATAAATATGCGTGCGCTTCTATTCACTGTGAGAGGGAGCAATGAGCGCGACAATAGCATATTAATATAAGAGAGTATAAATGTAAAAACGGCGAGTTGATCTTAATAATTATATATTTGCTGCTGCTCCGAACAACGCTCCTTTAGCTCGCCCCCCTGCCCTAGAGCAACACACTGCAAAGGCTCGGCAGAGGCACGGAAGAGGCAGAGGCCGCACACTGCAGAAGCAGAGTGTGAATAAGAAAATGTGCAAAAAACCAAAAAAAAGTCGCGGAATGGGGTGGGTTCAGCCACTGCAAATAAAGTTCTTCATTCTGGCTATAATAATGATCCAACCGGATCAAACCGAACCTATCGGGGATCTGATAGATTTGATTCTTCCCTACAGAATTGCGTTTTTAGTTTTCTCGTATCTTACAAATTGTGAATACCGCAAATTTTTCGCGATTTGCGGGAGAGGAAGGGGGCGGGGCTCATTTTTTAAATACACTTGTAACAGTGTGAGCATACAGAAGTCTAGATGCAAAATTTGGTGGCTCTAGCTTTTATAGTCTCTGAGATCCAGGCGCTCAACATGACGGACGGACAGACAGACATGGCTCAATCGACTCGGCTATTGATGCTGATCAAGAATATATATACTTTATGGGGTCGGAAACGTTTCCTTCTGTGTGTTACATACATTCACTTTGTGCACAAATACAATATATTCTATTTACTTTTCGAGTTCCGGGTATAAAAAAACAAAAGCTGCTGGACAGGGTGGGTTTAGCCACTAAAAATTAGTTTCTTCATTGTGGCTATAATAATGATGTTGTTTTTAGTTTTCTTTTATCTCTGAGACTGAGACAGACATGGCTCAATCGTCTCGGCTATGGATGCTGATCAAGAATATATATATTTTATGGGGTCGGAGACGTTTCCTTCTGTGTGTTACAACAACCGTTATTCGCACAAATACAATATACCCTATTTACTCTTCGAGTACCGGGTAAAAAATGCAATACAATTTTCGAATACGGGTACGTTTTTATACCCAAACGGGCGGAAACCTCCCAAACCTTCAATTTTGAAGATAAGAGAAAACTAAAAACACCATCATTATTATAGCCACAATGAAGAAACTAATTTTTAGTGGCTAAACCCACCCTGTCCAGCAGCTTTTGTTTTTTTATACCCGGAACTCCATTCCGTAGGGAATGGCCATATATATCAGATCACCAAATTGGGATCCGATTGGATCATTATTATAGCCACAATGAAGAAATTAATTTCCAGTATCTAAACCCACCCTGTCCCGCAGCTTTTATTGTTCTTTTCACATAATCTCATTCAAGTTCTGCTACAGCTTCACTCGGCCTCTGCCGTCCCTCTGCCACTGCATCTGCCGACTTTTAACCCACCCCGTCCCGCAGCTTACATATGTTTTTTTTTTTGTGTGCGGGCGCTGCCTCTGCTGCGAGTCGGCAGTGTGTGGGTCTAGGGAAGGGGGGCGAGCTAAAGGAGCGTGTTTTGGTGTGAGTCGCGTTGTAGGTGTATATGACAGATGAAGAAAAAATGTTAAATATGACAAAACACCTCTAAGGTGCAGAAGTAGTACTGAGTGCCGGGTATTAAAGTTGTGACGCGTAAGAAGCGTCTCACAAACGTTCTTACTCGTTGGTTTTCTTATATCTTCAAAATTGTGGATGCCACAGAATTTTGCCCATTGTAGGGCGGTAGGTAGGTGCGAAATATTGATATTACACTAGCAACAGTGTAATATTACAGAAGTTTGCATGAAAAACTGTGTGTGTTTAAGCTCTGAGAACTACACGCTCTTTATACTGATTACATTACTTCGCGGAAGGCCGCGAGCTAAAGGAGCGTGTTGGTGTGAGAAGTGTTGTAGATGTAGATGACAGATGAAGAAAATATGTTACATTTGACAAATCAGCGCTAACGTGCAGATGTAAAACTGAGTGCAGGATATAAAAGTAGTGACGCGTAAGAAGCGTCTCACACGTCCCTTCTTTTTTTTGTTTTTGTTTTATCTTTAAAATTGTGGATACAGCAGAATGACCTTTTCTATCAAGTCGTCGAATTTTGAATTTTCAGTGGAAAACCCAGCCGCTTCCAGCTCAGCACCGCTCATTAAAATATAATACTTACTCAATTTATATTCCTTCTGCCAGTTGGAGACATCGTTGGATCCGACAGATACGTTTTCGGAGCGCATCAAACTCTTCGATCTGGAATTCACCGGACTGCTGATATCTTTCCTTAAGCAAATTAACAATATGGCTAAGAAGAACACCTCCGATCGCTTTATGAATCTAGTGCATCGAATCAACTTTAACGGCTTCTATTCCGATCAAATGGAAAAGCTCTGCGTCAAAGATGCCATGGGTTAAGCCATTCATTTGCCATTCATTAAAAGCAGTAAGAAAATCATAGAAGCTGAAAGTAAAACAAAAGTCCAATTGAAATATTTATTTCATTAATTATAACTATTTATTATTCATTCCAGAACGGCTACTGTTATTTCATAATATTTAAAAAAAATAAATTTTGATAAGCGATAAATAGTAAAACTCGAACACAATTATTATCCATGAGTACAAAATATCTATTTTCTTAATAAAAATATGCGAAAAAAATTTAATATTTTGAGTTAACTTTGCAAAAGACAAAACCAAGTTGTAGGCCTGGATCACTAGTTCACTTCTTCAGAATTTGAATTTGCAAGACTAAAGATACAAAGATGGCGTTTTCTGCGGACGGACAGACATGGCTATATCGACTCGGCTATTGATGTTGATCAAGAATATATATCCTCAATGGGGTCGGCAACGTTTCCTTCTCTGCGTTACATACGTCTACTTATACAAACAAATATAATATAGACTATCTACTTTTCGAGTATCGGCTATAAAAATGTATTTAAAAGATTAAGAGTAATTAAAGATTTTTTAATTTTGTAATAATCTTTTGTAATTTACAAAAAATATATTTGACTGCTTGATTGATTGGTTATTATTGGTTGATTAGACTTCTCTGCGTTACATACATCTACTTGTTCTCAGAAAAACAATACACCTTATTTACTCTTTGAGTACCGGGTATAAAAACTCAGTTCCGTAGAAAATGGCCATATATATCTATCAGGAACATATTGTAGCCAGAATGTAGCCAATCACTGCACACCATGTCTAGTGCCGCCAGAGGGCTCCGTTCGTCGTTAGGCGAATTCCACAATGTTTATTTCCCGTTTTAAAGCTACAAAAATGCAGTATCGTAGAGAATGATCATATCTACCAAGTTGTCGAATTTTGAATTTTCAGTGGAAAACCCAGCCGCTTCTAGCTCTGCACCGCTCATGAAAATATAATACTTACTTAATTTATATTCCTTCTGCCAGTTGGAGACATCTTTGGATCCGACAGATAAGTTTTCAGAGGTCGTCAAACTCTTCGATCTGGAATTTACTGGACTGCTGATAAATTTTCTCAAGCAAATTAACAATATGGCTAAGAAGAACACCGCCGATCGCTTTATGAATCTAGTGCATCGAATCAACTTTAACGGCTTCTATTCCGATCAAATGGAAAAGCTCTGCGTCAAAGATGCCATGGGTTAAGCCATTCATTTGCCATTCATTAAAAGCAGTAAGAAAATCATAGAAGCTGAAAGTAAAACAAAAGTCCAATTTAAATATTTATTTCATTAATTATAACTATTTATTATTCATTCCAGAACGGATACTGTTATTTCATAATATTTAAAAAAAATAAATTTTGATAAGCGATAAATAGTAAAACTCGAACACAATTATTATCCATGAGTGCAAAATATCTATTTTCTTAATAAAAATATGCGAAAAAAATTTAATATTTTGAGTTAACTTTGCAAAAGACAAAAACTATGTTGCAGGCCTGGATGACTAGTTCACTTCCTCATAATTTGAATTTGCAAGACTATTTAAACAGTGTGAGCATACAGAAGTCTGGATGCAAAATTTGGTGGCTCTCACTTTGTGCACAAATGCAATAAACCCATTTACTCTTCGAGAACCGGGTATAAAAAGTCGTCGGGAAAGGGAGCGGAGCAGAGGCGATGGGCTAGACAAATTCTCCCAGATTTCCAGCCAGCCAAAGCTGGGAAGTGCGCAGCCAAGGCCCCAAGCAAGCGGCAGTGTTGCGCAGAGGACCCTGTCGCCAAACCCTGCCAGACCCAGAAACCTAGGGGAAAATGAGGAAAATGTGAGGCAAACCCCTCATTGGCGTCCTGTACAGGGGCGCCAAGGATGGCATTGTCCCTCGGAACAAATGGCACCTTGTTGCCGAAGAGCTCCAGGATAGATTCCTGCTGGAGCTCGAGGAAAACGACGGACCGCCACAAAAATGTACGGACGTCTGGTGCCGCCAAACCACGGTGAAAGCCATCGCCTGCCAGGATGACCGCTCGGCGGTCCTCTACATGAAGGTGTGGCATTGCTGAACGAGGTCTACCCAGGGGCCAAGCTGGAGGCCGTGCGATGGGAAGACGTCCCGATGCGATGCCAACGCGCACCACTGCCAGTGGGGGAGCTCCGACACAATTAAACGGGGTGAGTACCTATTCAGCTATCTAGTGACCATCAGGATGGTCATCTTAAACCGGGGAAACGAGTCCACGTTTCTCATCAAGAACGGGACGGAGGTCTTAGGACTCAGACTTGCCTCCCATGGTATACAGGATAACATAGTATCCTGGAGGGGCCTTGAAGAGCATTGACCACAGGTACGGGGAAACTTTTTTCTTAGACGGACCAACTGTAGTCGATACGCAGAGCAGCTGGGCCGTCTGCTCCCTGAGTTCCTCCAGAGGGGGATATCTCAAGGACAGCCACGATCAACCTGGTCAAAACCTTTACCAACGCGTGCAGTGCCGCGCTTGATAAGTCATGCCCCCCTGGTAGAGCCAGAGGTCGGAAGAAGCGTGGTGAATGAGTTGTGAGTAGTGGACCCCAATTCGTGGAGAGCTTCGAAAAACCTCACGAAGACTCTTCAACAGAGCCAAGACTCTAAACGCTGAGCAGAACTGGCCAGATTACAAGATCAGCCTCTCAACTTATAGCAAAGAACTTAGGAAAGCCAAACGCACCTTATGGCGTAAGTTCTGCAGCGAAATCGAAAGTAACTCAGAGGCTTACCGCTTGCGAAAAGTACTCTCTAAGACAACCCCATCTTTGGGCTATCTGAAGAACGCTGATATGTCATGGACAACGTCCAGCGACGAATCGCTAAATCTTCTCTTCAGCACACATTTCCCAGGCTGCACTGAAAGCAAGACAAGCTACAGTGCCCCTCCCTATAGTTGCTCAGGATCTATTCTAAACCTTTTAAACCCCGAGAAAATATCCTGGGCAATTGAAAGCTTCAAGCCTTACAAGTCCCCGGGACCAGATGGCATTATTCCAGGACAGTTAATCCACGCTAGGGTATGAGCCATAAACTGACTCAAGCGGATTTTCGAGGGTATTTCCTCCCAAGGACACATCCCTGACACATGGCTTCAGACAAAAGTCATTTTTATACCCAAGGAAAAGATTACCCCCAAAGATTTAAGGCCTATAAATCTCTCATCCTTTCTTCTGAAGACGATGGAGCGATTCTTGGGCCTGCACCTCACGTCGAAAATCCAGCCAAATCGAAAATCTTATTCTAAGCATGCCTTTCGGAAGGACAGATCCACCGAAACGGCCGTACTCACGATCACATCGATCAGAGAATCGTCCCTACAGCACAAGGAATTCACCCTGGCTGCTTTCCTAGACATAGAGAGCGCTTTCAACAACATCCTCCCGGCCCCTAGCACGGAAGCACTGACGGACCGGGGGATTGACTCCCGGACGCTGAGCCTTATCGATCAGATGCTTCAATGCAGGACGGTCTCACTGGGGCAGTCAACATTAACCAGGTTTGTCAGCAGAGGCACGCCGCGGGGCGGTGTCCTCTCCCCCTCCTATGGAACGTAGCAGGGTTCAAGAACTAAAAAAGCAATTTGAGCTACTAATAAAAATGTCACTAATATATAAGATTAGAAGGAACTGTATCATCTGATACGAAGTTGCCCTTGATGTCCTGGTAACCCGGGACCCATATTAGGCTAATAACAACTTGCTGGGCCATCTCATGTAGAGATACAGTAGCCGAGTTTAATGAAATCGAACTTATTGATTTAAGCACAGCTTGGCTGTGAGTTGACGTGATGTAAACTGTTTGAATGTAGTTCAGAGCTTCTATGATTGCTGTTACTTCTGATTGGAAAACACTGCAGTGGTCTGGAAGCCTCAAGGAGTGTCTTATATTAAGTCGTTCGGAGTTGATCGATCCTCCGACTTTATTGAGCAGCTTAGAACCGTCTGTGAAGATTTGTATGGCTCTTTGAGGACCAGGTGGTCCCTCGAGTCAGTTGTCCCTATGAGGAATAATTCTTTCAAATTGAAAATCTAAGTACTCCCTTGGAAAGCAGTAGTCCGTTTTTGTTATGGTCTGAATCTCTTATACCGATTGCTGCCATTTCGCCCTGCTTTTTTCCGGCAAGGTCAAGGCTCTGGAGTTATAGAATGGAGTGTAATGCCTCATTTGGTGTCGTGAGGAGAGCCCCAGTTGATTTGTGATGGTCATAACTATTGAAAGATGGATCCATTGGACTATGCTTGGCCTCATGGCATAATTTAGACCGATAGCCTTTCTGCAAGTGTAAAAGGCTATTGTGGCCTTCTTCACCCTTCCTTTAGTATTCAGGTTCCAATTAAACTTTTGGTCAAGACAATTTTTGACAAAATCGAACTCCCCAAGGACCAACCTGACTTTTTATACCCGGTACTCGAAGAGTAAACAGGGTATATTGTATTTGTTCACATAGTGGATGTATGTAATGCACAGAAGTAAACGTTTCCCACCCCATAAAGTATATACATATATTCTTGATCATCATCAATAGCCGAGCCATGTCTGTCTGTCCGTCCGTCCGTCTTGTTGAGCGCCTGGATCTCAGGCTAAACCCCCCCGTTCCGTTCCGCAGCTTTTCTTATTTTTTGCATATTCTCTCATTTACACTCTGATTCGTGTAGTGTGAAGCTCTAGGGGAGGGGGAGAGCTAAAGGAGCGTGTTGGGGTGAGAAGTGTTGTAGATGGAGATAACAGATGAAGAAAAACTGTGAAATTTGAAAAAAAAAAAACAGCTAAGGTACCGGTGTCACACATCTCACACGTCCCTTCTCGTTTTGTTTTATTATTTTAATTTATATGTGCATTGTCTCTCAAAAATATGAATATGTGCCTGGGAAGAACTGAGCTTGGAGACAATATATGTGGCTAATATGGATTGCACTCGGCCAATCCGGTGAAAAATGCCGGTAATAAATATAAAGTGCGACTGAGGCTTCTAGAGTTCTAATATGTGAATGGATATGTAGGGCGCAGGGAATGATGTTAATTTTGGGTGTTATGATTTAAGTGAAATACATGCGGGTGTAGTGTGTGTGTGTGGTGTGTTTGGTGCGAGGGTGGTGTGTGAATGTATTAAACTGGGTGCTGGTGCGAATAAGGTGTCTTCCTCTGGATATGGCTGCCGTTCGTAGGTTTGCGCAGCTCCCTGCAGTGCTCCTCCAGTGGCGCTCCGGCCCGGCCAGTATTGGCTCTGGCCCAGCTGTCGGCAACCTGCTTTGCGTCCGCTGTCGCCGTCTCCTGCTTAGTCACCTCGTAATAAGTTCTATTGTGTTTGTGGGGAAAAAATTTAACGAACAGAAGGAAGCGTTTATATATATGTAGGATAAGTTTGTTAAAAGAATAGTTCATTAGGTTATTTAAGTATGAGTATAAGTTCAATTAATTGTCTCTTGAACATATTTCAACGGCTTCTTCAACTATGATAAAACACAACTGCACAACTTGACGCCCGACAACGGATTGCCGACAGCTCTTTGTACGCCCTATGACGCTTCCATGCTCTCTCGCTCTCTCGATCTCCTCTTTGACCTACGCTCTCTTGGGGTGGGTCCGCGCTTGTGCGCTGTGTTAGCCTTCTTACATTCGGCCTTCCTGACAATCGTCATCCGTCCCGGATGACAGCAGCTTCTCGTTTTCTTTGACGAACTTCCACAGCTTGAGATTGGCACAGCTAGTTGTTGTCACGTTTGGTCCTTCGACGTCTAGGGCTGCTTTCTTTATCGGTCATTACGTTTAACCTTAACGATCTCATACGGGCCAAGATATGAACTCGCAAGCTTTCGACCTGCAACGAATTGGGTTCGCTTAACAGCGACGAGGTCGCCAACTCTGTAGCCGTGCTCGACCCGTCGCGTCTTGTCAAAGTCTTTGTTCTTTTCTTGTACATTGCATGTGCAATCCTGATCACCACACGCTCCATCTGTTCTGGGACGACCAGTAGCTCGTGTCCCCCAAAATCCTTGTAAAGTAGTCCACCTTTCCGCTTGTAGTTCTCGTTTGCGCCATCTTGTAGAACTCCAACCATTGCCTTGATCCCATCGTTTCTCTGCTGTGCCTTCTTCAATCTTGATGATTTCTCTGATGTAACCAAAAAGACTTGAGGATACCGTGATTATTTGGGCGCCCGCCTTTACAAGGTAGAAATCGCCACGTCGAGATATGTAACTTGTTACAGTTTTGCTCAAATACTTACCTGGCGTAGAGGTTATGTTCCCCACGTGCTTGCAGTGTGACCGCGTAGTTACGACTTTTATGTGCACGAACTTCATTTATGATCTGGTGATCTGCAATTAAAAGAATATTCCCTCTTTCCGTCGGCCACTGGCGCCTTGCTACTGTTGCCCACTGCGCTCTTGATTTTCCCTTCAGCTAATTCGTAGCTACTTAGCATACTCTTCTCTTACCGATTTATATGAACGGCACCGATGCAACGCGATTTTAAACTCGTTTTTTATTTGCTTCCGTCTACGATATATCGCAATACAGCTTCTTCTTCAATGTTTCCGACGCTTGCCAACTTTTTCATGCTCAGCAAATATTCATGGAATGTCTCCGCTTTCTGCATTTTAAGGTCCCGCAGCAACTGGTGAATATCCGCACTATTTGTATTGGTCTCGAATTTGCATATCAATTTGTATTTTAAAGCTTCATAATAAGACACGCACTCGGATTCAAAAAAGAGCTTGGCCGCACATCTTGGCTCTGGCCTGAACATATTTTTGTTTTTCCGACAGTTCATAGGCCCCCGAAGAAGGAGGCGTACGTCTGGTTCTTGGCATCTCCCTTTTTTCTCTTTTCGTGTGTCTGTTTCTAACTGTTCTTTTCATTTCTTCCTTTTAGTTTTGGAGAAAACAAACGACGACAGCAAACAAAATTTTTTTCTTTCGATCTCCCTTTTCAACTGCGTGTGATCGTGTGTGTATTGCGCAGTTACAAAACGCGACAAGCGAGGACAAGAACCAACTGTTTCTCTTTCGTTCTCCCTTTTCAACTGCGTGTGATCGTGTGTGACAAGCGAGGACAAGCAACAACTGTTCCTCTGTCCTTTTCTTTCTCGTGTGATCGTGTGTGTATTGCTCAGTTATAATAACGCGAAAAGCGACAAGCACCAACAGTTCCTCTGTCCTTTTCTTTCTCGTGTGATCGTGTAAGTATTGCTCGCTAACACCACAACGCGACTAACGGCAAGTTCACTGAATTTCACAATCTTGCGTTTTTAGGACAATTTACTGTAATTTCACAACTGCTCGACTGTACAACTTTAGAACTTTTGTTGAAATTACAATAAAATGCACCATCCACTTTAGCAACTGAGACTGTTTTCACTTTTCATTCAGGTCCGCGTATTCAAGACAGGACAAGCCCCCAAATGTAGGATAAGTTTTGTAAAAGAGTAGTTTATTAGGTTATTTAAGTATGAGTATAAGTTAAATAATGTGTCTCTTGAATATATTTCAACGGCTTCTTCAACTACGACAAAACACGACTGCACAACTTGACGCCTGACCATAAAGCAACTATATAAGGAGGCCTCGTCGGTGGCAGAGTTACTCGCTGCTTTACACAATTATCAGTGCACGTTTGCTTGTCGACGCGGAAGGTTGGTTGTGAACCATTTTTTTTGTTCAAAATTTTTCAAAATGTTTATTCTTTCAAAACACTGACTACTTTCTTGAAGCAAACTATTAAAAACTAAATTATGTAACAATTATTATGTTTTTTCACATTGCTTTTAAATGATTAATCAGCACACTCCATTGTCGTTGCCCTTTCATTCGCACTTTTCACTCGCATTATTCCATAATTTTTTCCGACGAGACCTCTTTATATAGTTGCTTTATGCTTTGACCTATGCTGTCTTGGGACATAAAGCAACTATATAAGGAGGCCTCGTCGGTGGCAGAGTTACTCGCTGGTTCTGCCCTAGGTTCAGTGTTCGTTTGTTTGTCGACGCGGAAGGTTGGTTGCGGACGAATGTTTTCTTCATGATCAGCACACTCCACTGTCGTTGCCCTCACACTTGCAGCGAGAGCCCTCTCACTCGTACTTTTCACTCGCCCCTTCTGCTTAGTGTTGCCGACGAGGCCTCCTTATAGTTTCTTCATGTCTTGGGGTGGGTCCGCTCATGGTGAAATTACTAATAGGTGAGTCGTTTGCCAAACGTTGACGAAAGAGGTTGTGTAGCGCACGATTTTTTCATTGTCTTCTTCTTCCTTTTCTTCATTGTTTACGAATGAAGACGTAAGCGGAAGACATTGAAATAAGCGTGCAACTACTATTCTATTTTGGATGTGTATTTTTTTATTTTTAGAAATAAACATGTCTTCAAACATATTGTTTGCTATGCCGATCCAAAACTTAGCATGGAAGTATTTTAGTTCCAAGAGAACTATTATAACATACATATTAAAATGTTTTTATTTGTTTTAAACTATTTCGTTTTATTTATTATCGAACATCTTTTCTTTGCTGTTAGCAGAAGCAATAAAAGCGAAGAGTGCAGAACTTGCTTATCTGAGAGACAAGAGAGCGTGGTGAATAAGCTGGAGATCCTCCACTCAGCTGATGACGTTACCTATTAGTAATATCGTTTTATTTATTATCGAACATCTTTCTTTGCTGTCAGCAGAAACAATAAAAGCGAAGAGTGCAGAACTCTGATTCTCTCTGAAAGCTGAGAGAGCGTGGTGAACAAGCAATTGCTCCTCCACTCAGCTGATGACGTTATCTATTAGTAATTCTAATTGCTGACGTCGTCAGCTGAGTGGAGGAGCACCAGCTCCTGAAGAAGCTCTATGAAGAAGATAAAAGAAAACTAAAAACTAAAAATTCCGTAGGAAATGGCCATATCTATCAGATCACCAAATTGGGATCCGATCGGATCATTATTATAGCCACAAAGGAGAAATTAATTTCTAGTGGCTAAACCCACCCTGTCCAGCAGCTTTTGTTGCTCTTTTTACATTCTCTCATTCACACTCTGCTTCTGCTTCACTCGGCCCCTGCGTTTGCCGTCCCCCTGCCTATGACTCTTCCGACTTTTAACCCACCCCGTCCCGCAGCTTATATTTGTTTTTTTTTTTGTGTGCGATCGCTGCCTCTTCCTCTGCCGCGAGTCTGCAGTATGTTGGTCTAGGGAAGGGTGGCGACCGTGTTGGTGTGAGAAGTGTTGTGATGTAGATGACAGATGAAGAAAAAATTTAAAAATTGACAAAACACCGCTGAGTCGCAGATGCACTATTGTCCCAATGACCAGTTTTGGTGGCTGTTTACGGCAAATTAGCGCAAAGGGCTTATGGCCGGGAGCAATTAGTATTTTGTATAAGTAAAATGAATTTGTAGCATTAAGATATTGAATTGTTGCATTTACGACATACTCACAGAAGTTTGTTGCTATAGAACATACATGTAATATGTGAATACGATAGAGAAAGAGGAAGCACATGCATTTAATAGGTGAATGTCGAAATTGAAAAGAAGAAGAATTCCGACTCGGTCGAACCAGCAGCACTTGGCTTTTTATTTTGAGATTTTGATTCCGAACTGGTTGCGAGGAGTTGCGGAAACAGTGGCCAAACGCTAATTTTTAAAAGTTAAAACCAAGACTCGGTTTTTAACGCTCTGTATTAGAAAAAGAGTTACCATCAAAGTTGCGTATAAGAAATTTTCATAGATGGCGCCACTTTCGAAAAATCTGCTGTGAAACCTAGCGGTCATTATTGCCCAGAATGTGCAGGGAAAAAGTACTAATTTTATTGCTGTTTTAAATATCTCATAAATTGGAAAATACGATTAACTGATCCAATTTTTTTGATGCATTTTATTTAGTACGTTATTTTACGTTAGTTATTTTACTACGTGTTCTGTAATGTAAACGATATCTAGTGGTTGGAGATGTCTTCTACATCTAGATGTAGTATTGAGTGCCGGGTATAAAAGTTGTGACGCGTAACAAGCGTCTCACACGTCCTTTCTCGTTTACACTTATTTTTTTGGAATTTGTCGACCTTGTAAGTGAAATTCACAATTTTTGTATGACATGTTTCTGTGTTTTTGACTTTAGTTCTTCAGTATCATAAATTGCTAAAAAAAAAGCAATAAAATTCTCGAATACGGGTACGTTTTTTATACCCGGTACTCGTAGAGTAAAATATGTATTTTAGATTTGTGATCAAAGCAATTTTCATAACGCGCAGATGGAAACGTTTCCGACCCTATAAAGCAGTGCGTTTTTTTGCGAATACCGCACGTAAAACAAAATAATAGAATCTTTACAATGTCCTGTAATAGACGTGTGCGTGAGTGGCAGCGCAGGGCCAGATCCTTTTCCTATGAACAGAACATAGGGCCGTGCCGAGCAGTGATATAAAGTATACAGTATTAACAACCGATTCGATGAAGCTCTATCTCAGACATAGCTCTGTCTGTCTGTCTAGTTCTCAGAGCTAGTAAACAAAGTTTTACATCCAAACTTCTGTAAGTGTATTTCACTATTTCGCACCTAACCGTTTTTTTGGCATTAATAAAAAAAATAGAGCTAGAGCTCTAAAAATTGGCATGAATGTTCGTTAGAATAAAGAAGAATTTCGGAAACAACAAATTAGTCATTTGGACTCCGCCTACCCCCCGCACCATACGAACTGGAACTCATTTACATCGTATTTCTAAAAAAAAATGTATTCAAGCAATTAATTATGATACAATTTCTTTTAAACCATTTTAGAACTTAAAAAAAATATATTTGATTGACTGATTGAATGATTGTTTGTTTAAAAGTAATTTAATTGAAATCGCTACAACATGCGATTGTATTTTCCTTGGTACTTGTTTAACTAAGCAATAAATTGGATAATTATACCCGGTACTCGAAGAGTAAATAGGGTATATTGTATTTGTGTAGAATAACGGATGTATGTAACGCGCAAAAGGAAGCGTTTCCGACCTCATAAAGTATGGATATTCTTGATCAGCATCAATAGCCGAGTCGATAAAGCCATGTCTGTGTGTCCATCTGTCCGTCTTGTTTGTCGGCTAGTTCTCAGAGACTATAAGAGCTAGAGCCACCAAATTTCGGCTCCAGACTGCTGATGCTCACACTGAAACCAGTGTGTTTCAAAAATGAGCCCCGCCCCCTTCCGCCCCCTCAAAAGAACGAAAACCTCCCAAACCTACAATTTTGAAGATAAAAGAAACCTAAAAAATTCCGTAGGGAATGGCCATATATTTCAGATCACCAAATTGGGATCCGATTGGATCATTATTATGGCCACAATGAAGAAATTAATTTTCAGTGGCTAAACCCACCCTGTCCCGCAGCTTTTGTTGTTCTTTTTACATTCTCTCATTCACACTCTGCTTCTGCTTCACTCGGCCCCTGCCTTTGCCGTCCCCCTGCCTATGCCTCTTCCGACTTTTAACCCACCCCGTCCCGCAGCTAATTTTTTTTTATTTTTTTTTTGTGGTCTCTGACTCTGCCTCTCCAGTGTGTGGGTTTAGGAAAGGGCGGCGAGCTAAAGGAGCGTGTTGGTGTGAGAAGTGTTGTAGATGTAGATGACAGTTGAAATAAAGATGTAAAATTTGACAAAACACCGCTAAGGTGCAGATGTAGTACTGAGTGCCGGGTATTACAGTTGTGATGCGTAAGAAGCGTCTCACACGTCCCTTCTCGTTTTCGATTGAATTGTAATAGTTTCATTTTTAGTTAGTCAGTTGTCGCCAATACTCTTTAAATTACAACATTTTATTAAGTCTGCTTCGCTATTAATGTTGGTGCAGACCTCCAGCAGTGCTGCATGAGTGAACTCATAAGCAGCTGCAAAATTTAAAATTTGCCGAAAAGGGGCCAAAAACGGGCAGAAAGCATTAACACCACATGATTCTATAGTAGTTGGTTAATAACATGTAACTTGAACCTCTGTGCGGTGGTCTGCTGTGCAAAAGTAATATTCCACAGAACACGCGTGCAAAAAATATACGCGAACAAAACATTGGACAATTAAAAAACTACACACAACTATCAAAAGACATGTATTAGCCATTAATTTAAATACCTTCCATAATTTCCATATATTTAATTGTATTTAAACTTTAAAATCGAGCTACAATTAAAGCTGCAAGTTGGTCAAAGTTTCCCGCACTTCAAATATTTAACCAAAAAAAAATTACGTAAATTCCAAAAATTCGATCTTTTTACCCATAGTGCAATGTGCAAAAATCTGTGGCATCTACAATTTTGAAGACATAAGAATACCAATGAGTAAGAACGTTTGTGAAAAGATTCGCAGGTGTCACAACTTTCAGTTCTTTTTTTTTGTTTTCGTTTTATCTTTAAAATTGTGGATAAAACAGATTCTCGCCTTTTGTTGGAGAAAATTTGACAAAATTTGACAAAACACCGCTAAGGTGAAGATGTAGTACTGGGTACCGGGTATAAAAGTTGTGACGCGTAAGAAGCGTCTCACGCGTCAATTCTCGTTGGAAATACACTTGTAACAGTGTGAGCCTACAGAAGTCTGGATGCAAAATTTGGTGGCTCTAGCTTTTATGGTCTCTGAGATCCAGGCGCTCAACAAGACGGACAAACAGACTTGGCTCTATCGACTCAGCTATTAATGCTGATCAAGAATATATATACTTTATGCATACATACATGCACTTTTCGTGTTTGCAGAATTAAGAAAAACTTGTTACGACCTGAACTGAACTTGTTGGAATTACAAGCGATATAAGGAACGAATAGGTTAGGTTAGGTTATGACTTTTGTCTGAAGACATGTGTCAGGGATGTGTCCTTCGGAGAAAATACCCTCGAAAATCCGCTTGAGCCAGTTTATGGCTCATACCAAAGCGTGGATTAACTGTGCTGGAATAATGCCATCTGGTCCCGGGGACTTGTAAGGCTTGAAGCTTTCAATTGCCCAGGATATTTTCTCGGGGTTCAAAAGGTTTAGAATAGATCCTGAGCAACTATAGGGAGGGGCACTGTAGCTTGTCTTGCTTTCAGTGCAGCCTGGGAAATGTGTGCTGAAGAGAAGATTTAGCGATTCGTCGCTGGACGTTGTCCATGACATATCAGCGTTCTTCAGATAGCCCAAAGATGGGGTTGTTTTAGAGAGTACTTTTCGCAAGCGGTAAGCCTCTGAGTTACTTTCCATTTCGCTGCAGAACTTACGCCATAAGGTGCGTTTGGCTTTCCTAAGTTCTTTGTTATAAGTTGAGTTTAGAGTCTTGGCTCTGTTGAAGAGTCTTCGTGAGGTTTTTCGAAGCACTCCAATGATTGGGGTCCACCACTCACAACTCATTCACCACGCTTCTTCCGACCTCTGGCTCTACCAGGGGGGCATGACTTATCAAGCGCGGCACTGCACGCGTTGGTAAAGGTTTTGACCAGGTTGATCGTGGCTGTCCTTGAGATATCCCCCTCTGGAGGAACTCAGGGAGCAGACGGCCCAGCTGCTCTGCGTATCGACTACAGTTGGTCCGTCTAAGAAAAAAGTTTCCCCGCACCTGTGGTCCATGCTCTTCAAGGACCCTCCAGAATACTATGTTATCCTGTATACCATGGGAGGCAAGTGTGAGTTCTAAGACTTCCGTGCCGTTCTTTATGAGAAACGTGGGCTCATTTCCCCGGTTTAAGATGACCGTCCTGGTGGTCACTAGATAGCTGAATAGGTACTCACCCCGTTTAATTATGTCGGAGCTCCACCACTGGCAGAGGTGCGCGTTGGCATCGCACGTCTTCCCATCGCACGGCCTCCAGCTTGGCCCCTGGGTAGGCCTCGTTCAGCAATGCCACACCTTCATGTAGAGGACCGCCGAGCGGTCATCCTGGCAGGCGATGGCTTTCACCGTGTTTTGGCGGCACCAGATGTCCGTACATTTTTGTGGCGGTCCGTCGTTTTCCTCGAGCTCCAGCAGGAATCTATCCTGGAGCTCTTCGGCAAGAAGGTGCCATTTGTTCCGAGGGACAATGCCATCCTTGGCGCCCCTGTACAGGACGCCAATGAGGGGTTTGCCCCTCGCCACTCAGCAAACGACCTGTTAAGCGGTTCCGTTTTTGCCCGCTAAAGTTAGTTTTCACTTATCTTCAAAATTGTGGATACCTCAGATTTTTGTCCTTTGTGGTGGCGGAAGGGGCGGGGCTCTTTTTATACCCGGTTCTCGAAGAGTAAATGGGTATATTGTATTTGTGGAAAAAAAATGTAACAGAAGGAAGCGTTTCCGACCCAACAAAATATATATATTCTTGATGAGCAACAATAGCCGAGTCGATTAAGCCATGTCTGTCTGTCCGTCTGTCCGTCTTGTTTGTCGGCTAGTTCTCAGAGACTATAAGAGCTAGAGCCACCAAATGTTGACTCCGGAATTAGCCCCGGCCCCTTCCGCCCCCGCAACAGAGCGACAACCTCCCAAATCTACAGTTTTGAAGATAAAAGAAAACTAATTCCGTAGGGAATGGCCATATCTATCAGATCACCAAATTGGGATTCGATCGGATCATTATTATAGCCAGAATGAAGAAATTCATCTCCAGTGGCTAAACCCACCCTGTCCCGCAGCTTATGTTGTTCTTTTTACATTCTCTCATTCACACTCTGCTTCTGCTTCACTCGGCCTCTGCCTCTGCCCTCTCCCTGGCAATGACTCTTCCGACTTTTAATCCACTCCGTCCCGCAGCTTATATGGGTTATACCCGGTACTCGAAGAGTAAGTAGGGTATATTGTATTTGTGGGGAATAACGGTTGTATGTAACGCACAGAAGGAAACGTTTCCGACCCCATAAAGTATATATATTCTTGACCAGCATCAATAGACGAGTCGATAGCGCCATGTCTGTATGTCCGTCTGTCCATTTTGTTTGTCGGCTAGTTCTCAGAGACTATAAGAGCTAGAGCCACCAAATTTTGGCTCCAGACTGATGTATGCTCACACTGAAACCAGTGTATTTCAAAAATGAGCCACGCCCCCTTCCGCCCCCGCAAACCAAAGGGCGAAAAGCTCCCAAATCTACAGATTTGAAGACAAAAAGGAAAATTAAAACGCCATTCGGTAGGATATGTCCATATCTATCAGATCACCAAATTGGGATCCGATCAGATCATTATTGTAGCCGTAATGAAGAAATTAATTTCCAGTGGCTAAACCCACCCTGTCCCGCAGCTTTTGTTGCTCTTTTTACATTCTCTTATTCACAATCTGCTTCTGCTTCACTCGGCCCCTGAATCTGCCCTTCCCCTGGCGTTGACTCTTCCGACTTTTAACCAAGACTCGGTTTTCAACGCTTGATGGCGCTACTTTCGAAAAATTTGCTGTGAAACCAATCGGTCATTATTGCACAGAATGTGCAGTCCATTGGACCATCAAAGTTGCGTACAAGAAATTTTCATAGATGGCGCCACTTTCGAAAAATTTGCTGTGAAACCTAGCGGTCCAAGAATGTACCAATTTTATTGCTGTTTTAAATATCTCATAAATTGGAAAATATTAACTGATCCAATTTGTTTGATGCATTTTATTTAGTAGGCTTTTACTACGTGTTCTGTAATGTGAACGATATCTAGTGGTTGGCGATGTCTTCTACATCTAGATGTAGTCCTGAGTGCCGGGTATAAAAGTTGTGACGCGTAAGAAGCGTCTCACACGTCCCTTCTCGTTTTTCTTAGCATCTGCATTAGTAATCGGTTGGATTACCTACCTATTCTCATAGCATAGACCCTTAAAACTATATTACCTTCTTTTAATTTTGCCGCTTTGCATTTTTTTTTTATTTTTTTTTTATTATTTACAGTTTTTGTTTTTGAAAAAAAATATATATAAAATGATTTCGATAGGAGAGAGTGAGGAGATCGCTGTGGCAAAAAAATCTGCTGTCACCTGCTTTATTTGTACCGGTCCGGTGAACCATGAATCGGATGCATTAAGAGTTAGTTGTGGACACACTTTTCACAATGCATGTTTTAATACGAAGATTAAAAATAAGAAAGTGTGCCCAACCTGCAAACGAAACCTAGAGGAACCTTCTGCGGAAAAACCTACGGGATCAGGGACCACTACTCGGGCACAATCCAAACGAGACACTACTGCTTCAGCTCATGTAAGCTCGTTCAGCTCGACCGACCGATTTGATGATCCTAGCCTTACAGACAGGGTTCGAGAGATTCTCTCCTACTGGGTATGTTCAATGCTCCAGTCCAACTCCACCACCGACGTTTAGACAGCAAACTGATCCTGGAGTTCCCAGCAATCAAAATCCTGCTACCTTGTTCCCATCGAATGGTCATGGTCTACCGCCGGAAAATATAGATACTCCTATTGGTTCGGACTTGCGCCCAGATCAAATTAGCCAAATAGGAAACTTCGATTTTCTGGTAAATCTGTTTTAGGCGTTGACGATTTTGTGTATCGGGCCGAGGCATTGACATCCGAAACGCTGCAGGGCAATTTTGAGTTGCATGCGCGGTATGCCAGCAACCTTTTTGAAGGAACCGCAAGCGAATGGTTTTGGCGGTACCACAAAAGTGTACCTATGGTACAATGGGAGGGCCTTTGCCAAGCTCTTAAAAGTCAATTCAAGGACGAACAAACCGATCTACAGATAAGAGCGAGTATCGATAGACGCAAACAAAAGGATGGAGAACGTTTTGAGGAATTAGGAGATAATAAATAAAATTTAGGAGAAGTTTAATTTTTCTTATGCCAGGGAGATAGCTGATTTCAAGATTATCTCCAACTCAATTCGAGACCATTTGGTCTTCCAAATTTTGACCAGAGCACCTGGTAGTGAAAGAGTTTAAGAAGCTAAGAAGAAAAATAGGCCCCCATAACTCTTCCTAATAGTGAGGCAAGTACTCCTTCCTCCTCTGCTCCATCCACATCTTCCCACTGCAAATCCTTGCAGTCAAAAAAACTAATTTAAACGGCTTACGTAGTAAGTTGAGCACTCTTTTTATGGATAGTTTTACATTTTCATGCCATGTTATTATGTTTACCGAAACCTGGTTAAAGCCGGACATTAATAGTTCCAAAGTTTTGGCAGATCGGTACACAATTTATAGCAATGATCGTTCGTCTCGACGTGGAGGAGGTGTCCTGATTGCAGTAGACTCTTACTTCACGTCGGAATTTTTCATAGTCCAGGTTTCACAAGACCTGGAATTCCTCTGTGTCAGACTGATTCTTCCCGGCCAGTCGATTTATGTCACTTGCTCGTATATTCCCCCGACTTCGGATGTATTAATATACGAGCAGCATTTGTCCGCCTTAAAAACTGTTTCTTCCTCGCTATCTGATAAAGACCATATAATAGTTCTTGGGGATTTCAACCTTCCAGGTACTGTCTGGTCTTCGGTTAACGAGTCAAACAACCTTGTGCCCATGTCATGACATGATTTTATTGATGGCTTATTAGACCTGTCCCTGTCTCAAGTCAACCATGTAAAAAACTCCTTGGGTCGATTGCTTGATCTGTGCTTTGTCTCGGATCCGACCGTGGCGTTGTTAACACGAGCACTTCCGCTCACTATACCTGAAGACTGCTCCTACTTTCGAAGTGTGGGTAGATATTGGACCTATTGTATCGGATCGTGTGGGTAGGCTATCTGAACGCGTCCGCTGTTTTCGTAAAGCCGAGTTTACAAAACTCAATAACTGAATTATGTATTTTGATTGCTCCCCTCTGTACTCGTGCACTGACGTCATTGAAGGCACAAACATCTTTTACAATGTACTTGAAACTGTTTTTGACACGTGTGTCCCACTCTCATGGCCGACTAGATCTGCGAAGCCTCCTTGGTTCACCAAAGAGTTATCCAGTCTAAAGAACCTAAAATCGTGACTATTTAAAAAATCTCAAGAAGTTGGTTCTCCCTCTTCTCTTTCTAATTACTTAATAGTTCGCTCAAATTTCACAGTTCTTAATGCTCAATTCTATAGGAACTACCTAATTCGATGCAGGATACGTTTTTCACAGGACCCTAAACATTTCTACAGCTTTGTAAACAGTAAGCGTAGAACGTCCGCACATCCATCCTCGCTATCATTTTTGAATTTGTCGGCAAACAATGATCAGGCAATCGCCGATCTTTTTGCACAATTGTTTCAAACCACCTATTCCCAGGAAAGCTACCCAAATCATATGTATCCATATAGTTTACCAAGGCTGAATGGCATTTTCTGCCCTTTGTTTAATGAAAGCTCTTTACTTCATGAACCTTAATTAGTTAAGCCGGTATTTTCACGGGGCCCTGACGGAGTTCCCGACTGTGTACTCAGGTACTGTGCCGAGACTCTGTGTGGACCTTTGCTTAAACTATTCACTTTATCCATCCATTCTAGCTTTCCCCCCATCTGAAGGGATTCCTTTATAATTCCTCTCCATAAGAAAGGTAGCCAGTCTGACGCTAACAACTATAAAGGTGTATCTACGTTATCCGCTATTCCTAAAATGTTCGAGAAAATTTTAACTCCACACTTGCAACATCTCTGCAAATCACTTATATCTCCAGCTCAGCACGTATTTATACGGCGACGATCAACAACCCCTAATCTTTTAGAGTTCAACCAATTTATTATTAAAGGATTCCAAGGTAACTTGCAGACGGATGTTATTTACACTGACTTCAGTAAGACATTCGATTCTTTAAACCATTCTCTTCTTGCACAACAGCTCGACCTTCTAGGGTTTCTGCCCAATCTGTTGAGATGGATTTCTAGCTACCTGTGCTCTAGGTCTCAAATAGTCCTCTTAAAAAAATCCGTATCTTTACCTGTTATAGTTACTTCTGGAGTACCACAGGGTAGCCATTTAGGCCCCTTACTTTTCACACTCTTTATTAATGACCTGCCTTCTCTATTAACAAATTCTCGAGTACTTATGTATGCGGATGATGTTAAGCTCTGTGTCCAGTATCAGGACATTTCATCTCACTCTCGCTTGCAATCAGATCTCAATAGCTTTCAGTCATGGTGTGGTGAAAATTTGTAATACCTTAATGCCTCGAAGTGCAATTTAATAACTTTTTATCGCTCCAGCCTCTTACTGGAGAGAATTACATTGGTTGATGATCCTGGGATTAAACTAGACCCCAAGTTAAAGTTTTCTGAACACATTTATAATATGGTAAATAAAGCCGTGGGTGTGCTTGAGTTTATAAAGAGGTGGTCAAAGGAATTTGATGACCCCTATATAACGAAGACTCTCTATATCTCGCTTGTTCGTCCGATTTTAGAATACGGCTCATGTCCTAACATCTATCTTTCCTGCATGCTCGCGACCGGTTCGGTTAATCGGTCGGTTGGGCGGGAGAAGGGCTGCGTTCTGCTGGGTTCCGCGCGTACAGGCTTTGGCTTGGTCTCGCATGGGCCACTTGATGGTGCAGTCATTGCATATCAACGTCCAGACATTCTACGAGTCAATAATTTCCCTTGCGGGTAAGCTCTCTATTCCCATGTCGGAATGTTCTCTCTTAGAGTCGCTTAGGTCTAATTTGCGCCTGGATATCCAGCATGAACTCCTCTATGAGGAAATACCCAGCATATCAAAACTTTGGCATTTTGTCAGAACTGGAAAGATCTTCATACAAACGTTAGGAAATCACGCTTTACCAAAATCCCGTCCAGTGCCGATGCCGCGCCGCGATCTGTCAATGCTGTTCAATGTCAGGTAGAGGGTGAAACAGAAACCGAGATATCGGAAGACGAAGAAATGGGGATAGCCGCCATTAATTTAGTGTGCTGGAATTTTGAAGAAACTGGTCACCGCTATCAGGATTGCGATAGCCCGGTTCGTCGCGTATTTTGCTACAGCTGTGGATAGTCGGATACATACAAGCCGTCTTGTAGAAAATGTAATAGTTAAAAAAACTGGGTAGCCCGTGCACAGCCGAAAAGTGCACGCAAACAGATGAGCTCGAAAGCAACCAATACCGCTAGATGTTGTTAGTGACACATCAAACAATTCTCCACCTATAATTTCCTTTTTACCGGACGTTCAAAATCGTTCAATTTGTCCCGCTCCGTTGCCCGGCGCACTGCATTTCATAAAATGTAGGAAAGATATTGTCTTCAATGGTTGTAGCCAACTCCCAGGACAGTAGACCTTATGCCTTATGTAGAATTTTTGCACTGCCGATGGCAAAGTGCAGGAAATAATCGGAAAAATAACCACCGATATCAAATTTGGGGGGAAATTACATCGGTTGACCTTATACCTTGTTCCCTCCTTGTCACAAGATCTATATTTGGGAATTGATTTCTGGAGAATTTGACTTGCTGCCTTCATGTTTGTATCAGAGCGCTTAGCACTTTCTGCCTTAGATGTCACTACCTTGAGGCCATTAAGTACTGACCAACATAACTTATTGTTAGAAGCAATCAATCTTTCCATCTTTTTCTAAACTTGGTTTAGGAAAGAAAGAAAGACCTTCAGTTCTTTCACACGTAATATAAGTTGCAGATACTATTCCTGTAAAGCAGAGACATTATCCAGTCTCCCCAGCCGTAGAAAAACTTTTGTACGCGAAGCTGGATAGTATGCTTAATCTAGGCGTGATTGATGAATCTGTGAGTGTTTGGTCTTCTCCGGTCGTTCTAGTCCGAAAGCCAGGCAAGGTGCGTCTATTTTTGGACAGCAGGCGAGTAAACGCTGTCACAGTTAAAGATGCATACCCCATGCCGTTTATAGATGGCATTCTCATCAGATTCCGAAGGCTGAATACATTACAAGACTCGACCTCAAAGATGCTTTTTGGCAAATTCCTCTATCTATATCGTCACGTGACAAACCCGCCTTAAGTGTTCCTGGCAGGCCTCTATACCAAAATACCGCTATGCCATTTGGTCTTTCCAACGCCCCACAGACAATGTCAAAATTTATGGATCGAATTATTCCTGCTCATCTAAGAAAGTGTTCATCTATTTGGATGATCTCTTGATAGTGTCAGATTTTCGAGAGGCATTTGGCTGTATTAAAAGATGTTGCGGGACGATTAAAACTTGCAGGCAATTAAAACAATTGCAAGGTTTTGAGTTTAAGATAACACACCGTAAGGGAACTCAAAACGTTGGGCCGGGTGCACTGTCCCGTACTTATAATGATGATTTATCCGAAATAAGTCTTGGCACGATTGTGGATCTGGATTCGGAAAACTTCCGTTCAGTCGAGTATAAGAATCTGGCCGATAATATAGAAGCGAACCAGTCCCACACGCCTGACATTAAGGTAGTTGATGGATACATTTACAGGCGAGCTGAGCATACCACAGGAGACAAGATTGCAGACGATTTATGTTGAAAACTATGGATTCCAAAGGACATGGTTCCGGAAATTCTCAAATCCGCTCATGAATCTCTCCTGTCTTCCCACGCTGGCATTTGTAAAAACCTTGATCAACTGCGTCGATATTTTTTCTGGCCAAACTTAGTAACCGACGTGAAAAATTACATAAACAGCTGCGATATGTGTAAATGCACAAAGTATCCTAATTAAACCTTATGTCCGCCCCTCGGGAAAACGGCTGCAACGCAACGCGTTTTTCAAAAGAAATTTGTTGATTTTCCAGGACCTTACCCTAGGAGTCGATCAGGGAATATTTGTATATTTGTGGTGCTAGAAAACAGTAAAAACGAGAAGGGACGTGTGAGACGCTTCTTATGCGTTACAACTTTTATACCCGGCACTCAGTACTACATCTGCACCTTAGCGGTGTTTTGTCAAATTTTAAATTTTGTCTTTATCTGTCATCTACATCTACAACACTTTTCACACCAACACGCTCCGTTAGCTCGCCGCCCTTCCCTAGACCCACACACTGCAGACTCGCGGCAGAGCAGAGGCAGCGCCCGCACACAAAAAAACAAATATAAGGTGCGGGACTGGGTGGGTTAAAAGTCGGCAGAGGCAGAGGCAGAGGGACAGCAGAGGCAGGGCCGAGTGAAGCAGAAGAAGGGTGTGAATGAGAGAATGCGAAAAAAACAACAAAAGCTGCGGGACAGGGTGGGTTTAGCAACTGCAAATTAATTTCTTCATTGTGGCTATAATAATTATCCAATCGGATCGCAATTTAATGATCTAATAGATATGGTCATTCCCTACGGAATGGCATTTTTATTTTATCTTCAAAATTGTAGGATTGGGAGGTTTTCGCCCTTTTGCGGGGGTGGAAGGGGGCGGGCTCATTCTTTAAATACACTTGGAACAGTGTGAGCATACAGATTTGGTGGCTCTAGCTTTTATAGTCTCTGATATCCAGGCGCTCATAAGGACGGTCAGACGGACAGACAGACATGGCTCAATCGACTCGGCTAGTGATGCTGATCAAGAATATATATACTTTATGGGGTCGGAAACGTTTAATTCTGTGCGTTACATTCAACAGTTATTCGCACAAATACAATATACCCTATTTACTCTTCGAGTACCGGGTATAAAAAATTGTGGCCCTGCGAGGGGAAGAATACAGCCAAGAGGCTATTATAAGAACCTTTGTTCTCTGCCACATTTGACCAACCAATCTTTGCGGGATTTCCGTCATTATCTTCAAAATTGTAGATTTGGGAGGCTTTCGCCCTTTTGAGGGGGAGGAAGGGGGCGTGGCTCATTTTTGAAATACACTGGTTTTAGTGTGAGCCAAAATTGGGTGGCTCTAGCTTTTATGGTCTCTGAGATCCAGGCGCTTAACAAGACGGACGGACGGACGGACAGACAGGCATGGCTCAATCGACTCGGCTATAGATGCTGATCAAGAATATATATACTTTATGGGGTCGGAAACGTTTCCTTCTGTGTGTTACATACTTTGTGCACAAATACAATATACCCTATTTACTCTTCGAGTACCGGGTCAAAAAAAACTGTCACAGCTGAATCTGTCATTCGTTTTCTCGAAGAAGATATCTTCCACTGCTTCGGTGTTCCGGAGGTTGTTGTTTCCGATAATGGCGTTCAGTTTAAGTCCAATAGTTTCAATGCACTTCTGGAAAAATACAAAGTTAAGCATTGCTATACAGCCATTTATGTTCCTCAAGCCAATGCGTCTGAAAGGGTAAATAGATCGGTAATTGCCACCATAAAATCCTATATACAACCGGATCAGAAGAACTGGGATGAACTCAGGTGTAAGTTTCAGCCCTTATCTTATGGCATTTGGGCAAAATATGGTTACGCGTGGATCTAACTGTGCTGTTAAATAGGGAGGATTCCTTCGACTTGATTCGCTCAAAAGCAAAACAGTCCATGCTTTGCATGGAAACGCATTTCGCATGCAACGCATTCGAAGTGAGCGGAATTATAAGAAACGAAGCCGAGAAGTTTTTTTTTGGCAGTTGGTCAGGAATTATTCCGTCGTAACTTCCAACAAAGTAATTTTGCTAAAGGCTTCAATGCCAAACTGGCTCCAAGTTTTATCAAGGCTAGTACGAAATTGTCGATTTGCAAGGTCGTTTAGTCGGGAAATATCACGCAAAAGATTTAAGGCAATAATGGTTAATGAAATTCCAGCGCGGATAACTCTTTCCATGCTTTCACCATGTAAAGTGTGATTTTAGCAGGGGTTGTTTTAGTGACGCTGGTAGTTGCATCTGAACAAAAATAATTAAAAGCAGTGAATGATATTGTCGCATGCGATAAAATTGGATAAATTATGCTGGCAGAATCACGCTGCATAATTTTAGGAAAAGCAAAGCTTAGCTTTCAAGCCAGCTGACTGGGCGAAGCTTTCATTTATGACAGTTGTCAACATAAGCTTTTAGAACATAGTTTTAGCTCTTCTGATCGCATATAAACGGCTCGATCCCCAGAGAAGTTCTTCTTTTCGTATATCCAAAATTCTGATCGGTTCGTGACCAGTCCTATAGTGAATCAATTTTCGACCAACCACGTGTGTGGAAAATTTAAAACGAACGCCGTGCAGTGATTTCAGTGAATTTAGATTTCACCTGGCCTAGAGACACGACGGTGAAAAAGATGTACGGACACAAGAAAGTGATAATTATCCACGGAAATCCCGCAAAGATTCGTTGGTCAAATGTGGCAGAGAACAAAGGTTCTTATAATAGCCTCTTGGCTGTAAACCTCTGTAAACCCTGAAAAACCTCCCAAACTTACAATTTTGAAAATAAAAGAAAATTAAAAACGCCATTCCGAAGGGAATGACCATATCTATCAGCACACCAAATTGGGATCAGATTGGATCATTATTAAAGCCACAATGGAAAAATTAATTTCCAGTGGCTAAACCCACCACGTCCCCAGCTTGTATTTGTTTTTTTTTTTCACATGCACTCTCTGCTTCGTGTAGTCAGCGGCCTCTGCCCCTGCCTCTGCCACGAGTCTGCAGAGTGTGTGTCTAGGGAAGAGAGGCGAGCTAAAGGAGCGTGTTGGCGTGAGTAGTGTTGTTGATGTAGATGACAGATGAAGAAAAAATATAAAATTTGACAAAACACCGCTAAGGTGCAGGATGTAGTATTGAGTGCCGGGTATTAAAGTTGTGACGCGTAAGAAGCGTCTCACACGTCCCTGCTCGTTTTTGTTCCGTTTTGATGCGTTCTTCCCTCTAGACGAACCGATTTGGGCATAAGAGCTTATGCACAAGCGTCAGAGCTTTTGTTGCTTTTTCTGCTATTGTAACTTGTGCATGCCATGCATTCCATGCTGTTTCCTACATGGAGAAACAAAAACGAAAACTACACTATGCAACAAACATATTTTTTTTTGTTTTCCTTCCTTTTTGTTTAAGACCTTACATATGCGTTTCCTTATTATATTTAATCCCATTCATTGTAGTGCGCTTGTTCATAGCTCAAAATAATAAAAAAATGGAAAGTTAAAATTCAGACTGAAACTATACAACACCAGTACTTCTAGTAGTCAAATTCTGGTGCAAGCTGAGCTTTCGCACGCCCTCTGGTGGATGCAATTCACCACAGTGGGCAGCAAATATTTTTATCGAATTTCGCTCTGACTGACAGTCCCAATTGCTGTTTGTTTCCCACTGTCATTTTGACAAACAGAAGGGGGACCGAAAATTAGGCTGGGAAGAGCTGATTTCCGGAAAAAGTAGAGCGAGCCTCAATCATGGTGGATATGTATTTCGGTGGTTAAGTTTTCCCCTTCCGGTTACTTCACCTTTTCCTAAGTCATCCCCCTATCCCCCTCATTACCTTTCCTACGGTCTAGCATAGGTCTGCACGCGAAAAAAATGAATAAGAAATAGCATCAATGCGAGCACGTAACAATAAGCAATTATCGGAACCCCCCCTTCTACCGATCATACAGCTGAAGCCAGCGCGTGCACCCTCCTTATTGGTTACACCCCCGACCAGCTCGAGTGGCACAGCTACAACAACTATTGTTGTAGGTGACATGCTACATTTATCTTATTAATGGCGCCCAACGTGGGGCACGATCCGGCTCGCCCCGAATATAAACAAACACATTGGTCATAGTTAACACCTGACTTTCACCCTTGATAGATCGTTTGTGCAGATGTTCGTATTTCCTGTCTCAGCTATCCAATGGATACTATGGATCCGTGTAAGCTAAACATGGCATACATGGCAGATAGAACCTTATCAGGGTATGCTGATGTGTAGATTTCCGATACACTTGAAGGTTATAACTTTTATTGGTTTTAGTCCGTGGTCGACGTTTAGCCTCACGTTGCTTCGGTTAGTGGATATTGCGTAGAAACTAAGTTAGTGGCTAGCTACACCTGGAAACGACAGCACATTCCAAACGTTATTAAGAAATCTGATTGAGATTGTTCCTTCTTAATATGATTCTGGCTGTCCCATAGTAACCCTGAAAAGATTAACGAATCGCAAGATTCAATAAGCCTAGGTGACTTTGGACTTCATAAATCTTAATGGTTGGTTCTTACGACCATACACTTCATTAAAGACCTACATACATATATGGCTGATCTGACCGTTTAGTTTTAGCCGGATGAGTGACTTACGATTATAAATATCGAGTCATGCCGCGAACTAAACCTGGAATGCAGATTTCAGTTGTAGATGGGTTGCCCCACTTCCTATCCCTTCCGTTCCCCTAACCACTGCAATACGTTCTTTTAATTTATTCCTACCTAACGGAGATTGCATGGCTCCTTAGTTATTTTTGAATTTATCTACATATATCTCTTTATTTTGATTTTGTTTTCTTGGGATTTTTTTTCTAATATTTTTTTGTAATATTGCTTTCTTATTGGTTTATTTCTATTATTGATTATATAACTTTTTGTCTTATCGATATGGTGGTATCTCGTAGTACGGAGAATTTAGCGCACTCAGTTGAGTGGACATTGTCAAATTTGTACAGAAGTTATTGTTTATCAGGCCCAATTATTATCGGAAAGTTGTGGGCATAGCTTTCATAGAGCGTTCTTCACCTCTAAAGTATCTAATAAAAAGGAGTGTCCTACTTGTCAGCAAGACCTGAAGATCATATCAGCTTCCTCCGAGAATCTTAGCCCCAGTGGTCCGTCTACTTCCAGCTCCCGGATTCCCTCTGTTCTTCAGTCTCTTCAGACTAGAAGCCAAAGGAAAAAAGCGGAAGCTACCAGTCATACCGAGATGTCCAATTTGGAGGGTGCCAATATGTCTCAAATCTCTGGCGAAACTCAACAGGGCCAGCCAACAATGGCCGAAGCCATCCAGCAGTCTATCGCTGAAGCAATTAGAGTAGCTATGGTAGAGCAGACTCGAATGCTGGCAACCAGCATGGCTGATCAAATTAATCGGCTAGTTCAAGCCATCTCTGATGGACTCCGATTTACTCCCTCCGTTCCGTCAAAAACCATAAACACAGCTCGGATGCCAACTTTTCCGATTGTACACCAGTGGGCAGATACCAGTTTCGGGGCATAATCCGTCGGGAACTAATTTGTCACCGATCATACCCGGACTCTCGACCTTGGGGCAAACTAGCAATGTTGGTTCAGGAGTTTCTTCAGCTTCGACAGCTTCATCTCTACGTGCAGATCGTGTTAGCCAGATAATGTCTAATTGGAAACTGAGATTAACGGGAAAGGCTAGTATGTCCATCGTATTGAGGCATTGACAAAGCAAACTTTGGACGGAAATTTCGAGATAAAAGCTCGGTACGCTAGTAACCTTTTTGATGGAAGCGCCAGCGAATGGTTTTGGCGCCATCATAAAAGTGTCCCTGAAGTCCGATGGTTGGAGTTATGTGCAGCGTTGCGTGGTCAATTTAAAGATGACCGAACTGATAGAAACATCCGAACGGAGATAGAATTAAGAAAGCAGCGACCAAACGAATCCTTTGATGATTTTTATGGAGCTATTGCCGCTTTAGCAGACAAACTCTCTGAGCCTATGTCTGAGGCAGCCTTGGTTGAGACACTGCGAGCAAATCTGTTGGCTGATATTCAGCATGAGATTTTGTATGAGTCGGCTGCGAATGTTAAATCCTTGCGTCACCTTGTCCAAACACGAGAAATATTCATGCAGTCCGTAGCGAAATCGAAGATTCCCCTTACTGCTCCCCGTGCTTTACCACGCCGCCAAGTTAACGCTATATCAGACGAATCAATAATCACCGATAATGAAGAATTATCTGCAGAAAAGGATCTTGATGTTTCCGCTGTAGAGTTTATATGTTGGAATTGCGCTGGCAAAGGCCATCGCTATCAAGAATGCCTAGAAGAACGTAGAATATTCTGCTACGGTTGCGGCAGGGCCAATAAATACAAGCCCAGCTGTAGAAAGTGCAACCCCAGCACTGCAAAAAACTCTCTGTTGCGTGCACCACCGAAAAGAGCACGCAAACTGATCAACCAAACGACCAATACCGAATAAATGACTATCAACCTTTTACTGACCTTCCTATACCGGACGTTTTAAACAGCGTATACGCTGATAACCTTGTTAAAGCTCTAGGCCGATCTCAGCGCCGAAGAACCGAATTTAAAAGAAAATGTAAACTTGAAAGAAATTTACTTCTATCTTCTGTAGTTGGAAATCCTTATGACTTACGAACCCATGCTCACATTATGCTTTTTGGTAAACCAGTAGTAGGTCTAATGGATACTGGAGCTTCAGTCAGCTGCATCGGAGGAAATTTTGCTTCCGATGTTCTTTGAAGCAATATTAAATATAAGTCCCTTTCTCTGAGGGTAAAAACTGCAGACGGCAAAAGCCAAAGTATAATTGGTTAAGTTTATACAAAAGTAACGTACAGAGGCGTATCGAAGAAACTTTGCTTCAATGCCCTGATTAGTGATATTTATCTAGGAATTGATTTTTTGACAATCTTTGACCTTTTACCCTTGCATCTTATGACAAAGAATTTGAATATTGAAACTTTGGAAGACCCCACAATGATGACTTTTCTACCTTCCCAACAAATATTACTCCAGGAGGTAGTAAATTTGTTTCCATCCTACTCCAAGAAAGGTTTGGGAAAGGCTACTATGATCACTCATGCGATAGATGTGGCCGATGCAAAGCCTATCAAGCAACGACACTATGCAGTGTCACCTGCCACTGAGAAGTTAATGTACGGAGAATTAGACCGCATGATCAAACTTGGCATAATACAAGAATCAACAAGCTCGTGGTCTTCGCCGGTTGTGTTGGTTAAGAAGCCTGGAAGTTAGGCTGTGTATCGACTGCAGGAAGGTAAACTATCCAATGCCTCTTATAGATGGTATTCTGAGCAGACTACCGAAAGCTGAAGTCGTCACAAGCATTGATCTAAGGGATGCTTTTTGGCAGATTCCTCTAGATCCAGGTAGTCGAGACAAGACAGCCTTCACGGTGCCAGGCCGTCCTTTATATGAATTTGTAGTTATGCCATTCGGTCTCACCAACGCTCCCTGTACCATGTCGCGACTTATGGATAAACTTATTCCAGCTCATCTAAGAAATTAAATCTTTATATATTTAGATGACCTATTAGTTATATCAGCTACATTCGAGCGCCATCTGGAGGTATTGTCCCTTGTCGCCTCTAAACTTTATTCCGCCAATCTCGCCATAAATGTTGAGAAAAGCAAATTTTGCGAAAAGAGGTTAAATACTTAGGGCACGTTATTGGAGGTGGAAACATTAGCACCGATCCCGACAAAATAGACTCCGTTAGGTACCCCAGTCGATCAAACAAGTTCGACGGGCTGGTAGCAAAAGTTCATTCACAATTATGCAGCTATCAGTGCACCAATATCAGATACTCTGAGATCTAAAAGCAAGTTCAACTGGCCTGACGATGCTCAGATGGCTTTCGAGTCGTTAAAGTCGCAAATGTGCTCTGCGCCAGTTTTACATAGCCCGAATTTCTCCATACCGTTCTCTTTACACTGTGACGCCAGTCATACAGGCGTAGGGGCAGTTTTGATGCAGAAAACCAACGAAGGCGCAGAAGTACAGATTGCTTTTATGTCAAAAAGGCTAAACAAGTGCCAGAAGCAATACAAAGTAACGGAGAAAGAGTGTTACGCTGCAGTGTTATCCGTAAAAAAGTTTAGGGCATATATTGAAGGTCAAGCCTTCACCAGCATCACAGATCATGCCTCCTTGAAGTGGCTGATGTCGCAGCCTGATCTCAGCTCACGATTGGCTCGTTGGTCATTAAAGTTGCAGGGATTTGAATTCAACATCCTACACCGAAAAGGTAGTGACAATATAGAACCCGATGCCCTGTCCCGAATACACTCGGAAGACTTATCTTGCTTGTTGATTGATAGCATGATGGTTGACCATGATTTTCCAGAATTTGCGTCCCCAGAATACCAGGAGATTAAAGACCAGATTCGACTGAATAGTTCCTGTTTACCCGATCTAAAAATTAAAGACGATCGCATCTTTCGTCGTTCGGAACATTTCGACAGAGCTAAAATCGCAGATGACTCCTGCTGGAAGCTTTGGATCCCACCATCCCTTGTCGAGACCGCTCTTAGAGCTGCCCACGATGATCCTTTATGTGCACACAGTGGCATAAATAAAACATTTGAAAGGCTCAGGCGATTTTATTATTGGCCCAACTTGGTGGCAGATGTAAAAAAAACGGATAAATAATCATATCTGCCATATCTGTAAGTCCATGAAGCATACAAATCAAGCCCTCAAGCCTCCGATGGGAAACACCGGTCTGCCTTCTCGATTCTTTCAGAAAATATTTGTAGATTTTTTAGGACCTTATCCGAGAAGCAGGTCAGGCAATATCGAAATCTTTGTCGTCTTAGACCATCTGTCAAAATTTCCTTTTTTGGAACCGGTACGAAAATTTACTGCAGATTCCATAAAAAGCTATCTGGAAGAAGAGCTCTTCCACTGTTTTGGCATCCCAGAAACCATTGTATCTGAGAATGGGGTTCAATTTAAATCTCAAACGTTTACTCACTGCTAGACAAATACAATATTTCCCATACCTATACTGCTTTCTATTCTCCTCAAGACAACGCTTCGGAGAGAGTAAATAGATCCGTTCTTGCGGCGATTAAAAGTTATGTTCACCCGGATCAACGTAATTGGGATGAGAAACTAAGCAGCATTTGCTGTGCGCTGCGGTTTAGCCATCACGTGGCCATAAACAATTCCCCGTATGGGCTGGCCTTTGGACAGCATATGGTAACCGATGCCGGTAGCTATAAATTGCTGCGTAGCCTACATATGCTAGAAGATCGAAACATACAATTTTCGCGAGAAGATTCCTTCGACATAATTCGCAGCAAAGCTAATGATTCTATGCAGGCCCAGCACAGACAAATTTCCTTTAGGGACGGACAAAAAGTGTATAGACGTAACTTCCAGCAAAGCAATTTTGGGAAAGGTTTTAGTGCAAAGTTAGCTCCAAAGGGGGGGGGGGGGGTCGCTTGTTCATAGCTCAAAATAATAAAAAAATTGGAAAGTTAAAGTTCAGACTGAAACTATACAACACCAGTACTTCTTGTAATCAAATTCTGGTGCAAGCTGAGCTTTCGCACGCCCTCTGGTGGATGCAATTCACCACAGTGGGCAGCAAATATTTTTATCGAATTTCGCTCTGACTGACAGTCCCAATTGCTGTTTGTTTCCCACTGTCATTTTGACAAACAGAAGGGGGACCGAAAATTAGGCTGGGAAGAGCTGATTTCCGGAAAAAGTAGATCCAGCCTTCTCCTCGACCACGGCCATATGGAGCGAACATAAAAAGAAGACAGAAGAGGTTGCTGCCAGTTACCGGATGAGTTCCGAATAAATTACCCACGGAACACCGGAGAAATACCTACGGTCCACTGGGCCCATAGAGGGGCATATTTTTGGAAGACCACCCTGGCCCCCACCAGCAGCTTTAGCGCAGGCGCGACCCAGTGCCCGATTTCCGTTCGAGAGCGGCTCCAACAGAACCAAGGCAGAACAGCCGCGATCGAGCCCGTCGACCATCATCCCCCGCCTACAGCGGCATGAGAGCCAAAATTAGCGAGTTGTGTTAAGTGATGTGACCACCTGACGATCTCTGACCCAGGCCTTGACGGAATATTTCTATGTGCGGTTCAACATAACCTGCCTATGTATCGGTGCCACCACATGCTGGCTTAACATTTTTTCGTTGCCCCCCTAAACCAACTAAAATCAACGGCATAGTGACAGTGAAGAACAAAATACGAAACTCTATATGTCCCACTGTGCATTTAAAACATATGTGCACTTGCGAGGTCATTGACCCGTAGAGGCTACAGGACGTGCTTTTCAAATTTATACTTGTGTCCTCATGCCATCGCTGCAATGTCTGGATTCAGACCTCGTTTTGAATTTGATTAATACAAATGTAAAGAAAAGTAGTGATATTTAGCGCAAGTGACAAAAACATTAAGAAACTAACGTAAAATTTACTTATTCCATTAAATTTGTTTAAATCCAACCCCAAAAAGAAATAATCAAAACAAACGGAGAGAAATCATATGTTTATGTGTGTATGATCAATTGAGTGTGCTCTCTCTTAAAAGCTTTCAGGTTCGCTCTCCCATCGCCGAAAGATCTTTTTGACATGGATGACATAAAGCAATTACGTAAGTGAAAGAACCTATTTTATTGCTAATCTTATCTTGTTAGAGACTTTACTGCCATGCACATTAAATAAATACTTGATCGGTCTTTGTTGTTGTTACGATTTTGGCCAACGTAAAGCTTGTGAGCTCTTTATATACATACATACCCATATATTAGGAAAGAACTCTCATTATTTATAATAAACCTATCATTAATTTGTTGATAATGAATTCCTAGAGATTTTTGTATTAAGGAGCCATGCAACGTTCACCGTGTGGAATATAGAATAACCATGACTAAAAAGGGATCATCCGAAACTATTATATCTCTTGGAATTTATAGGATGATCATGGTTGGGTGGGCAAGGACTGTCGCAACAAGACCAGCGCAGCCGTCAATCATGGTGGATATGTATTTCGGTGGTTAAGTTTTCCCCTTCCGGTTACTTCACCTTTTCCTAAGTCATCCCCCTATCCCCCTCATTCCCTTTCCTACGGTCTAGCATAGGTCTGCACGCGAAAAAAATGAATAAGAAATAGCATCAATGCGAGCACGTAACAATTAGCAATTATCGGAACCCCCCCTTCTACCGATCATACAGCCGGAGCCAGCGAGTGCACCCTCCTTATTGGTTACACCCCCGACCAGCTCGAGTGGCACAGCTACAACAACTATTGTTGTAGGTGACATGCTACATCATTTATATTTCATATTCAATATTCGTATCTTAATTTAATGTTACATTTCACCTATTTATTATGTACATACATACACTTACCTTTTCTTTGATATATTTTTATAATTTTCTTTCCTACTTTTTATTATTTTCCTTTTATATTTGGGTAAATCAAAATAGGTTGTTTCAATATTGGTGTAAAATCGATAGTTTTGGATGTGTTTTGCGATGCTGAATAAATTTAGCTATAGGCATTAATATGAACTCCGGCTGAGTGCGCCTAACTTGAGGGAGACATGCGTCGTGAAGGGAACGTAGGCAGAGGTATTGCGGCATTGGATTTTTTTTAAAGGGATCCCCGTATAACTTTATTGGATTATAGCGATCATGAAAGGAGGGCATTAGTGGCCGCGTTTCCATCTTGCGACACAAAATAAAAGTCTGAATGCTGGGAGTTTAGTCTATGTTCTGTATGTTTCTTTTCATTAGTGTTTCATAAACCGACTTGTTCATCGGTCGCGAATTTGAATAACTTTATGTATATAGACGAGCGGATAGAGCGGCCCTTAACCTCCACCCATCTCCCGACTGATAACGATACCGGAACAAGCACGTGCCCTGCAGAAGCTAATCACCTTCCACCAGCTCAATAACGTTGAATACTACAGGTGGCTATTCGACACAATCACGCATACGTGATTGATGCCCAGATAAAAACGGATGGACTGTCTTTTGACCCAGCGCAAGGTCGAGAAATATAAGAGACTTGAAGTTACTTCTGCAGTGCGACGAGATTTTGATGTGTCAGTCATCGTCGTGGAATCTGGAGAAACCAACCTGTCAAAGAACTGGTCACGAAAGATATCCTATCAACTGGTGACAGAGACAATGTCATCAGCTCCAGTAGAGGTGGAGAACTATCGATGGCACAGTCGGTACTATCGATGGTTGGATACTATCGACTTAGCTCTTTATCGATGGTCGATAGTATCACGATAGTTTCAAAAACTACAATTTTGAAGATACAAGAAAACTAATAACGCCATTCCGTAGGGAATTACCATATCTATTAGATCATCGAATTGGGATCAGATATGCTCATTATTATAGCCAGAACAGTTTCTACTTCCTGATAGATCGTTTATTAGAAACACACGAAGCCATTGCAACAGTTTTGTTGTCCACAACAAATGCGCCGATGCCATTTACTGCTGGTGAAATCAATATATTAAAAGATATTGTAAAAATATTAACATATTTTCATCACGTAACTGAAAAAATATCTGGAAGTACATACGTGACGATTTCACTCATAATACCACTGGCATATGGACTTTTTCGCAAAGTTCAGAGTGTATCTTTACAAACTGCTGTAGGAGAAACTATGAAAAATACTTTATTGGACTCAATTTCTAAATGAACATCGAACAGTGACAAGGATGACTACAATATTGGATACTCGTTTCAAAAAAGATGGATTTCAGCACGAATCCAATGCGGTGCAAGCAGCATCTTTTTTGGAGAACGAGTTGGCGAATTTGTGTAACAAAGACCCCCTAGTAACATCGACGTAGAAATAGACACACATAGTCATGACTCGGGCTAATTTTTTTGATTTTTTGGATCAACGAGGTGGTACTAAGCGGTTAAACGAGCGATCGGATGCAATAAACATTAAGAGACAATACCTGGAGAGTGGCATAGCCAGCAAAGAAATGGATCCTCTCCTTTGGTTCAAGGTTCATTTATTAAAGTATTATTATAAGTATACTTGCAGGTTAAACAGTCAGATTTTCCTCTGCTAAGAACATTAGTTTTTAAATACCTTTTCCGCCACATCTGTGGAGTCGGAAAGGGCGTTCAGTAAGGCTGGGAAAATTGTTTGCGAAAGGCGAACAAGACTTACTGAGGACAACGTAAACGTCCTCTTATTTTTAAGCCAAAATTTGTGGATTCAATAAAAAATACCTCACTAATGTTACACATAAAAAAAAAATTGTTTCTATTGCACTATCGACCACTATCGATGGTTTAAAATTTACTATGGAAGGTGCCCACTATCGATAGTTCTCCACCTCTACTCCAGAGTATTGATTGGTGGAATGTACTGCTTCCGGCAGTTTATGTACCTCATAAGGTATTCTAGAGAAAAGTGTGTCTGGGCACACTGCAAGCACGTGGGGAAAATAACCTCTACGCCAGGTAAGTATTGGAGCAAAGCTGTAACCAAGTTACATATTACGACGTGGCGATTTCCCCCTTGAAAGGCGGGTGGCCAAATAATTCCCCTCTACCTAAGGGTAGAGCGGTAACTTAAAACCTCAAAAAAAAAAAAATAAGGTATTCTAGAGATTGGACTTAGCCAAAAAACACTATGTGAGGAAAGAAGACGATTGCTACCTATGCACAATTTTAAATTAGGTTTAAACATCGCCACTATAAAACATTAGGTAAGTTTTAGTACGTAGGTATGCTGAATCTTCAACTTGTTCGAGTGAATTCTTTATGGCAACTAGGTTACACTGTCTGGCTGGTTTACGTCGCAAGCTATACGTCTTCTTGTTCTTGACTTGCAGATTCAGAATTTGTGTCTTTGCTTTACCCCGTAGCTCATTGCGAACGTTATCAAATGCAACGATGGTCATCTATGTTGCGAATCTTGGTATCCATCAGAAGCTCGAAAGGGGTGGTATCGAACCTTCTGGTATGCGACTCGATCAACGTGCCTAAACCATTTGGATGGATCGTCTATACTGAGCTTGGAAAGCCCGGAGATGATCACTGAGTTGAGCCTTTCCACCTGCCCGTTTACCCGTGCAAGTGCGGTAGTCGTCTTCTCCAGTTTAATTGTTTCGTATTCACAGTACTGCAGTACTTGGGCGGTAAACGCCGAGCCTCTAGCTGAGATTATACAAGCAGGGTTGCCAAACGTCACGCTTTGGCTGCGTAGCTTTAAAATGACCTCATTGGATGTAGTAAACTTTGTAGCGTATAGCCAGTAAAACTTCGTGAAATCGTCGATAACGGCAAGTATATGTTTGTAGCTCTTTCTGGTTGACTCCAGTGGACGAAAAAAGTCGATGTGATACGTCTGCAGCGGAACGTCATATTTTTGCAGTGGGTGCAAAGGACCCTTGTTTACCTCGCTTGCGATTAACTAATATGCAAGGTACACAGAAATAGATTTACTTCTTGATTTTGTCGTCTTAACTTGGTATGTAATACTCGTTGTATTACTCCTCCTCTTCTTTATAGCAAAATGTCCTCAATCGTGAGCCTTGCCGTTGATAGTTTTTTGCATATACTTAGGAACCACAATCAGTTCCACATCTTTGACAAGCTTATAGAGGATTCCTGACTTTATAAAGTAGTTGTCGTATGTTTGGTTGTCGTCGTTGATAAGATTCATGATGGTCTTCATACATATGTTCGTCTTTCTCAGCTTAACTGCTTCTGTCGCTTATGGGCATAATGGGATACTGGGAAAGTGCGTCCACGTGACGCATTCGGGATTCGGGAAAGCATTATCTATCTTGTCACTCTTATGAACAGATTCTACTTTTCTACTGTTCTGGTGAACGCGTTACAGTCTGTTTTAATCTTAAATGGAATACCCAAAAAATAAACTCGAAACTTCGTCAATGCCTCAATGACCGCAAGTATTTGCAACTCATAGCTCGTGTATATGCATTGCGCATCTGTCGTTCCTTGCTCATGTAATACGCTGGATGTAAATGCCCATCGTCTGGTGATTTTAGCATAAGCACGGCTCCAAAACTGTCCATAGATGCATCCGTATGGAGTTCTGACTCGTACTGCTGATTGTAAATGGCTAGCACTGGGTTTGATGTCAAAAATTTCTTCAACACTCTTTAAACTTCTTAAAAAACTCGGGAAAAGTCGCAAACAGGATCTATTGTGTTCTTTATTTTTATTGACAGGTGCATTCTTTCGGCGATATTTTTCAACTTTCCCGAGTTTTTTAAGACAAAATTTCATAAAGAATACCTCACAAAAATCAACATTTTTGCTTACGAAAGCTTAATATTTCCAAGACGATAAGCTAAAACCACAAAGTGTTTGGGTTCACTTGTTAGCTGCATCAATCAGATTTTCAGATAAACAACGTTCTTTACAACCAGATGTAAGATACTTAAGATACTTATATATTTTTTTTTATTTGAATCATCGCAGGGATGATCCGATTTTGATCGCAGCTAGGTTGCCGCACTGATCATAGGTTATGTGAAAAAACAAACCGTTAAGTATGAAAAAACAGTTACAAAAAATACCAGACTTTAAAAAGTCATCAAAACGAGAAGGGACTTATGAGACGCTTCTTACGCGTCACAACTTTTATAACAGGTACTCAGTATAACATCTGTTGTACCCTGCAGAGTAGGGATGAGAGAATGTGCAAAAAACAAAAACAAGCTGGTGGACGGGGTGGGTTCACCCACTGCAAATGAATGTCTTCATTGTGGCTATGATAATGATCCAATCGGATCTCAATTCTGTGATCTGATAGATATGGTCCTTCCCTACGGAATGGCGTTTTCTTTTATCTTCAAAATTGTAGCTTTGAGAGGTTTTCGCCCTTTTGCGGTTTTGAAATACACTGGTTTCAGTGCGAGCATACAGCAGTCTGGAGGCAACACTTGGTGGCTCTAGCTCCTATGGTCTCTGAGAACTAGCCAACAAACAAGACGGACAGACATGGCTATATCGACTAGGATATTGATGCTGATCATGAATATATTACTTTATGGGGTCGGAAACGTTTCCTTCCATGCGTTACGTACATCCACTGTGTACAAAATACAATATACCCTATTTACTCTTCGAGTACCGGGTATAAAAAGTCGGTTTGGTTCCCTGAAGAAAAAAACTTCGCTTTTGTCAAGCAGTGTTATCAGTTTAATGTCCATGAACTTTGCAGCAACAACATAAAATTTCAAAAAATATACTTCGTCGTCAATACGTCCACTTGGCCAATCGGCTTGAATTTGTCAGCCTTGCTTTCACTCATAATACCACTGGCATATGGACTTTTTCGCAAAGTTTAGAGTTTTCTTTACAAACTGCTATAGAAGAAACTATGAAAAATACTTTATTGGAGTCAATTTCAAAACTTGTATCTATATATGAACATCGAACAGTGACAAGTATGGCTACAATATTGGATACTCGTTTCAAAAAAGATAGATTTCAGCACGAATCCAATGCGGTGCAATCTGCATCTTTTTAGAAGAACGAGTTGGCGAATTTGTGTAACAAAAATCCATTGTCGTTTCACTCACTCTTACAGCGCAGAGCCCTTTCACTCGCACTTTCAAACAGGGTAGATAGTAGAGCAATTTTGCCGACCGCACCTCCTTATATAATTACTTCATGTGCTGGACTTTGTTGCTCTTCGTATAATTTTCGGAATAAACACGTTTAATCGTCTATTAAATTTCTCTGCTATTTTAAACTTGTTAATATCCCGTGTTTGTCAAAATCCGTTTCTCGTACCGCCGTCGTCGTTGTACAGTACTTTATAGTTTCTTACTTAGTTATCACACGGTTTTACCTTGCTCACGGATGAGTCTCCAAAAATGCTGAGGTTTAGGTTTTTTGTTTATAGGTAAAGGTAAATAGGTGATTAGATACAGCTTAAATTATATAAGAATTGGATTTCTGCGTCGTTCGTCGTCTATTCTCACATCAAACCTTTTACTTCGGAGGCTGGATGGAAAAACTCCTTCGACGCTCTCTCGACGATCTGTTCTCTGCTCTCGCTCTCAATTCGCTTTCATTCGTTATCTCTTTGCGCTATGCGCTTGCGACGCTAATTCGACTTTGCTCGTTTTGGTGTTTTGTCAGGGATCGCACTTGGCAAATAAGCCATTCTATAAAGCTGATGAATGCACATTCATATAATCACTAAGCAAACAACTCAAAGAGACGCCAAACTGACTTAAAACTGGCTGCATAATCAGTATAGGGGATTGGCTGCCAGTGCCTTCGGCTGAGAGAGTTTGGGGTTTGACTCTCTTGAGCATTGAACGCAAAGCGACTCGCAAAAACAAATTTTTGTTTTTCCTTTTCAAGTCTGCTTCGTAATTTCATGTGTGCGGTGCCACATACATTAATGATGGCAATGCGTATATCTATTCTCGACTTCATTTGCGTTTTCATTTTAGCGCTTAAGACGTTTGGCATTTTTTTGTTGCTTATGAGCTCACATACCCTTCCTTCAAACTTGAGACTTTATGAAGAAGCTTGCCTCAAAAAAAAAACATTGATTTTGTGTATCCTCTCTATGCTCATATATTTCTTAAATACAGTTAGGACAAAAGGGATAATCGGTTAAACATATAAATATGTATACAAATAATGAATAACGGCAAATGACTTGGCGTTGCAAATATTTTCCTTTGGAGTATTCAGTGTACACTGTATGTGTGGCACCATTGGCACCAAAAGCCAAAGGCACTGGGTCCCAATCCCCTATACTGATTATGCAGCCAGTTTTAAGTTGATTTGCAGCCTCTATGTGTTGTTTGCTTAGTGGTACTAGGCTTTGTAACGGACACGGGAAGTGTCGTCTCGTCAGAACTCTCTGTCTACTAAAGGGTTGCTGGCCTGGCTCAGGGAAAATGGGGTGGTTGTTGTGCTGCCAAACGAACTCCGATACTTAACAAAATCGTAGACAGATTTACGGGGAAACTTGGATCGAAACTACACACCCGGACGGAACTAAAGGAACTAAAGAACTAAACTAAAGACCCACCCAACCTGTAGAATGACATAAGAATATGACATTACGATTCTACCTTCTGCAGCTGCGCTAAGTGCCTTAGGAACCCCCAAAATAAAGATTAGTAATTCATTTTATATCGTTATAATTTTTACCTTAACTTTTATGACTTTCATTTAGTTATAACCTCCATTAGTATAAATCTAACCCCTATTTTAAGTGCATGTATGTATGTATATGTGGGGCTAATGAATGATTCCAAAATGAAAATCAAAATATAATCCAAATATTGTAATCAAAATATAATAAACCACTATTTTTACTATTAGTAATGTAAGAATGCATTAATGAAATTAAATGAATGACGTATTTGAAGTGATTGTACTTAATAATAGATAAGCAAACAGCATAGCTAGTAGAGATATTTTGCCGACGGCACCTCCTTATATAATTACTTCATAAGCCGAAGTATGAAGCAATTATATAAGGAGGTCTCGTCTGCAAAATTTCTTCCCTAAAAATGCTGTCAATAAGTGCGAGTGAAAGGGCTCTGCTCTGTAAGTGTGAGCGAAACGACAATGGAGTGAGCTGATTAACCCTTTGATGGCATGCGGTTTAAAATATGGAAATAACAGGTCGAGGTATTTAAATTAATTGTTAATACTTATTTTTGTATGGTTGTGTGTAGTTATGTAATTGTCCAATGTTTTGTTCGTGTGTCTTTATAGCTCGGTAATAACAATTGCACGTGTTTTCTGTGGAATATTACTTTTGCATAGCACATAGCACCTTTGCATAGCACAGAGGTTCAAGTTACATGTTATTAACCAAATATTATAGAATAACGTGGTGTTATTGCTTTTTGTCCGTTTTTGACCTTTTCGGACAATTTTAAATTTTGCAGATGATTATGAGTCACTCTCACTCACTCATGCAGCGAGGCTGGAAATCTGGACCAACAACAATCGTGAAGCAGACGCAATAAAATGTTGTAATTTAAAGAGAATTGACAAAAACTGACTAACTAAAGATGAAACTTTTACAATTCAAACAACAATTATCCAATTTATTGCCTAGTTAAACAACTACAAGGCGAAATGCAATTGTACGTTGGAGCGATTCAAATCAGATTACTTTTAACCAAACAATCATTCAATCAGTCAATCATATATATTTTCTTAAAGTTCTAAAATATTGTAAAGGATATTTTATAATAATTTATCCTTTGAATACCTTTTTTATAATAAATACGACGTAAATGGGATCCAGTTCGTATGGGGGCGGGAGGTAGTCAAGGTCCAAATGACTAAATTTATTTTCGAAAATTCGAATTTAGTCTAATGGGCTTTTTACCCATAGTGCATTGCAAGAACAGAAAGTTTTATTTTTATGGCCGGTACTCGAAGAGTAAATAGGGTATATTGTATTTGTTCACAAAGTGGATGTATGTAACGCACAGAAGGAAGCGTTTCCGACCCCATAAAGTATATATATTCTTAATCAGCATCAATAGTCGAGTCAATTGAGCCATGTCTGTCTGTCCGCCCGTCTTGTTAAGCGCCTGGATCTCAGAGACTATAAAAGCTAGAGAAACCCAATTTTGCATCCAGATGTCTGCATGCTCACACTGTTAGAAGTGTATTTCAAAATTTCGCCCCGACCCCTTCCACCCCCGCAAATCGCGAAAATCAGCTGTATTCATAATTTTGAAGATAAAATAAAACTAAAAACGCCATTCAGTAGGGAAGGACTATATCTATCAGATCGTCGATTGGGATCGGATTGGAACATTTTTATAGCCAGAATGAAGAAATTACTTTTCAGTGGCTAAGGTCACCCCGTCCAGCAGTTTTTTTATTTTGTTGTACATTCATTGACATTCTGCTTCGTGTAGTGTGTGGCGCTAGGGGAGGGGGCGAGTTAAAAATGCCTGTTGGCGTGAGAAGTGATGATGTGGATGACAGATGTAGAAAAAATGTAAAAATTAAAATTAAGAAAAACCGCTTAGGTACAGATGTACCGGGTGTAAAACTTTTTACGCGTAAGAAACGTAGTTCGCACTTATTGACTGCATTGTTAGGGGAGCCGTTCTTCCGACGAGAAGCGTCTCACACGTCCTTTCTTGTTTATTTTGATTATTAATAATTAATTACTTGAAAGTAGACGCTATTATTGCTTCCTAATATATATTTATTTTGTTAGGCTCTTTATTTTAAAATAAATTGAAACTGCGGACGAGACCTCATTATATACAGTAACGGAAATATTTTGTTTTTGGTGAAAGTTGTTTACATCAAATCAAGTTTGCTTGGTTGCAGGATATTAGGACTTTATATAGGACCCTCTTTAGGGATTTTTCCGTAAGTTTTTTTAGCAGTGTATCCTGAATGGTATGAAGACCACGCTGTTGTCTAGTTTTTCATAACTTATTTTAAAACGTTTTTAATCGAATTATTTTGGTAACAGAATATACCTACCTCACATCATACCTCACAGACTTGTTACCTTACAAGCATATGGGATTTTTTTTGACGAGGTCCACCGCGACCAAAAAACAAACAACATATCATTTTCATATAATTTTGTAGCAATGCTATCGTCTTAACTTATTAAAAGTTAAAGGTGAATAACTTTGAAGTCATAAACTAACATAAATTGAACATAAAAACGAAAAGGGACGTGTGAGACGCTTCTTACGCTTCACAACTTTTATTCCCGGCACTCAGTACTACATCTGCACCTTAGCGGTCATTTGTCAAATTGTACAATTGTTCTTCATCTGTTATCTACATCAACAACACTACTTGCGTTTTTAGTTTTCTTTTATCTTCAAAATTGTAGATTTGAGAGGTTTTCGCCCTTTTGCGGGTGCGGAAGGAGCGGGGCTTATTTTTGAAATACAATTGTAATAGTGTGAGCATACGCAAGTCTGCTCAGTCTGCATACGCAAAATTTGGTGGCTGTAGCTCTTATAGTCTCTGAGATCCAGGCGCTCAACAAGACGGACGGACAGACAGACAGGGCTCAATCGACTAGGCTATTGATGCGGATCAAGAATATATATACTTTATGGGGTCGGAAACGTTTCCTTCTGTGCGTTACATACAACCGTTATTCGCACAAATACAATATACCCTTTTGCTACTGATCCGGCTGTGTTTGTTGTTGTTTAGTTTCAGAATGCTAGCGGAGGACATTGCGCAGATATTAAAAGAACAAATATCCTTACACCAGGATATCTGACACAACGTCAGATTCTTACGGCGATTTAGGACAAAAAATAACGAAACACGCGCGGAAGAATGCACACAACATCGGCTAGTTCGACACACCTCCTTGTTGTAAAATCAAAAACATATTCTTTCTCTTTTCGGAAAATTTGAAAACCGATCTCATTGCACCGGTTAGTTGTCGTATTATATGAAATATGTTGATTTAAGTCGATAATTAAATCACACAAAGCTTAAGTGGATGTACATAAATACGAAAATGAGATTCAGAAAGGTACTCTAATGCCTCGAAGGTGCATTTCTTTCGTCGTGGGTACATTTGGTCGGAAGTTGTATTAAGGTGCCTTATATGAGGATTCCTAACAAATCTTAGCAAATTCATTTTAGTTTCATTTGACTACAACAAATTTTTTTTTACTGAAGGAAAGACTGGGAAATAGAACGAGAAGGGACCTGTGAGACGCTTCTTACGCGCCACAACTTGTACTCAGTAGTATCACTTAACGGTTTTTTCTTTCAAATTTTACATCTTATATTTAACAATTTTTCTACATCTTTCATCAACATCTACATCTATATATACATCACTTTTCACGCCAACACGCTCGTTTGGCTCGGACCCCCTCCCCTAGAGCCGCACACTACACGAAGCAGAGTGTGGAAAAAAGTTTCTGGACGGGGTGAGCTTAGCCACTGAAAATTAGTTTCTTCATTCTGGCTATAAAAATGTTCCAATCCGATCTCAATCGACGATCTGATAGATATAGTCCTTCCCTACGGAATGGCGTTTTCTTTTATCTTCAAAATTGTGGCTGTTGGAGATTTTCGCACTTGGCGGCTAAAGGCGGAGGGGCATGCAAAAGACTGGATGCAAAACTTGGTTGCCCTATCTCTTATGGGCTCTGAGTACTAGGCGCTCATAAGGCCGGGCAGACGGTCGGTCAGACAGACATGGCTAAATCGATTCAGCTATTGATGCTGATCAAGAATATATATACTTTGTGGGCTCCGAAACTGTTCCTTCTGTTTGTTACACTTTTTCCCCACAAATACAATATACCCTATTTACTCTTCGAGCACCGGGTATAAAAACAGATGTTCTACTGAGTACCTGGTATAAAAGTTGTGACGCGTAAGATGCGTCTCACACGTCCCTCTCGTTTAAATTTATTTTTACTAGCGAACTATGAGTCTTCTTTTAATCGGTTAATTTTTACAATAAATTTCTCAAAATATTATCCATGAATTCTTGCATCAAAAAATGCTGATCATGTGCGTTCACCATGAATCTCTTAATTCTTGCGCTCCGTTTATCCTAATTTCACCTAATGATCTATTTGATAACCAGAAACTCTAATATTATAGGCGCATATATGGATAGGTGATATCCGCACTTCTGATTATACGAAAATATGAAAACGCTGAATTATAGAGAATGACATATAGCTGACTGATTGCTGAGTCTGGATCAGATCAAATTGTAAATATTGTTATAGCGAGAAGGAAAATAATGTATTGGTGTCAACTACTCTCTCATGCTCGGCATGCTGAAGTTGCAGATAACAATTGAATTAAAGAACAAAAAATGCATCACACTTGAATAGTACACTTGCAACGGAAAAATGGTGATGGACCAAATTGACACCCCATTCATAGACATCCATTCAGTCACCCCGCAGCATAACACATTTAAAAGGAGCGTGAAAAGGAAGTAGTTCCAGTGCACATTGGTTCATCATTTGCAATTATTTAGGCAATAATTACTATTGTGTCTTATGCTTACATTTTGCGCCTGACAAACGGGGGCGGGTGTTGGCTTAGGACTGAGGTATACGTCTCCTCACCCCTTGGAAGCAGCGGCCAGCAACGCCTACCCCATTCCTTCTGTCACCCTCTTGACTTAATGAGGCCTTTTTGTGCTCTTGATGGATTTTAAATTGTTGTCATCATCGCTATTTGTTTGCCAGCTGTGACAGACGCTGAGCCGAGGGTTGAGTGAAGAGCAGTCCCCGGGGGCTCTACGATAGGACAGGAGGTGGAGAATTCAGTTAGAGCATTGTACCTGCACAGGCTAATCCTTCGCAGGCGGATTGTGGTTTTGGTACACTTCTAACCGGATGCCGTACGGCCGCACAACTACATATGTACTTACATATAATTGGTATTCCACAAATTTTCAGATTACCATGTAATTTTCCAATATCAAAATTCATTCGAACAGTGTAACACATTTGAAAATCCATAAAAACAAACAAACCAATTATAAATTCTTGAACATCGTTCGCATTTCTCTGAAGTGGTCTACCGAGAACAACTAATTTAATGTCCACAAAAACGCAACTATACTTTTAAGCACACATGTACATACATGTATGTCAATTAATTCTGCATTCGAATCAACAAAGCTCAAAATGATTTGAGTGAATTCGAATTTTGGGACGAGAGAATTTAAATGAGTAAGTAAATGAGTACAACTCATATACACAACTTTCAAACAAAAAATCAGGAATGGAATGAATGAGAGTGGAGGCTGCTCCCGAATTCATTCGAATGAATTATATTTTTATACCCGGTACTGGAAGAGTATACGGGAGCAATGTGCGTAACGCTCAGAAGGAAGCTTTTCCTATAAAGCTTATATATTCTTGATCAGCATCAAAATCCGAGTCGATTTGACGATCCGTCCGTCTGTCCGTCCGTTTGTATGTCCGTCTTGTTTGACGCCTGTCTCTCAGAGACCATAAGAGCTAGAGTCATTAAGCTTTGTATGAAGACTCTTGTGATATCACACTGAATCCAGTTTGTTTCGAAATTTCCTTCGTCTCCAAAAAAATTCGATAATCTGCTATAAGCACAATTTTGGAGATAAGAGAAAACTGAAAGCGCAGCTCCGTAGAGAACGAATACATATATCTACCAGATCCCTGAATAACGATTAGATATTAATTTGAAGTGGCTTTTTTCACGGTTCTTCTTCTAGCTAAAATGGTTGAAAATAATAGTAAGATTTAGAGGTTTACGCTTTATTTTATTTACTTTCTTTGACGAGGTCCACCGAGATAAAAAAAAAATCAACATATCATTTTCATATAACTCTGTAGCAACGCTTTCGTCTAAACTTATGAAAAGTTACAGGTAAATATCTTTGATGTGAAAACCAATTCAAAGAAGCACACGTCACTGTTTTTATGGTCATGTTTTTTTACGATTAAATCCTATAAATAAACTAATTTAAAAAAAATATGAGTAAAATGGTTCATTATCGGCTGGCCTGTTAAAACGCTGGTTTAAAAATGTATAAAAACAGATGACGCCGAAAGCTGAACAGTAGGCCTTCGGCCGTTTCAGCTTGCTAAACTAATAACATCTGAAAAAATTGAGATATCTTCATTATATTAACTGCATTTGACCCGCTTTCTAAGAGCATTCAAATAAACTGTCAGAGTGAACCTTTGATTCCGGTGCTGTGCCAGTTTGCTTTGTATTAAATGCTCAACTTATATTTTTATAGGTCGATTTATAAAGGGTGTTTGTAATTTTAAACGAGTAGGAACGATTGTGAGACACTTCTAGCAAATTTTATCCTGGGTGCTCAGTCAGTATATGTATATGTATGTACATTAATATGTACATATGTAACCTTTGTCTGATACATACATACATATGAAATACATATGATACATATGATAGAAATGTCCATTCTATACGGAATTTTATTTTTAGTTTTCTCTTATCTTCAAAATTGTGGATGTGAAAGATTTTCGCCCTTTGTGGGGCGGAAGGAGGCGGTGCGAAATACACTTGTAACATAAGTCTGGACGCAAAACTTGGTTGCCTTACCTCTTTTGGTCTGTGAGTACTTGGCGCTCATAAGGACGGATAGACAGGCATGGCTTTATGGGGTCGGAAACGTTTCCCTCTGTGCGTTACATACATCCACTTTTCCCCACAAATACAATATACCCTATATATACTTCCAACTGTTGCGAATTCATTGACTTCATTGACTGAACTGCGAACAGCGCATTTTATATACTTCCTCGTGAAGTTCATACATATCAAGTTTTGGGGCGAGTAAAGATATTTCTCTCTCAGAAACAGAGGTTGTCCAAAATCTTATTTTGCCCTTTGCATTTGAAACTGTACGATTTTTGCAAGGGTAAATTTAGATGTCTCCAATTTCAAATTGTACCGCTCATCAAATCCTCTAATAATGCTCAATCCGTTCCAAAAGCTCTCTCTGCTTTTTACAAAGTGTCCGTTCGCAAGGGCACATCAATATGCGTATGCGAGGGGCAACTGCCTCTCCGGCAAAATCAGAAATATGACATATGTGCGCCCCGAGCCATTTTTCGGTAACAGCAGGACGAAATTTTTCTCATTACGCGACACCCAGTACTCAAAGAGTACATGGGTACATTCGTTCAAATTTTTTAACAACCACATGAAAATTCCATGTAAAATTGTGCCGGTACGTTGTTTTTGTGATCGAAAGTGGATGTACATATGTATGTATGTAACGCACAGATGGAAACGCTTCGACCCTATAAAGTGTACATACTCTTATCAGCATCAATAGCCAAGTCGATGTCTGTCTGTTTGCTCGTGCGGTTGCGCACAAGCAAAAAACGGTTGTCGCGTCATCCGCTTTACGTTCTGCTTGCTGTTGTTACGGCTCTGTTTGCTCTAAGTGTGTATGCTTTTGTTGTTGTCAACTATACCAGCCCAGTCCGTTTAAAACTGTCATCTCTCTCTCGCTGCTGGTCTGTAAATCGTTTTTCCAGTACAGACAAATTGTTGAGCTTCATTATCCTCTACGTTATCAGGGACTCTAACCACAGGCCTTCTGTGCACCCCCTCCCCCGTGTCACTCAATTCCTAAGTTGCAGCACAGAGAATTGGAAGGGCCGTCGGCAAGGAGGGGATGGCGTGCTCAGCGATCGTCACTTACGGATCGGACGTTCTGGCGCCATTCATCGAGCATCGCAATGCCCTGGAGAGGATAGATCTCTATGTGATCGGTAGCTCTTTGAGAGACGAATTTAACGTGTGCGTGGTCTTGCTAAATATAAGCATTAAGCGGAAGTTTAACAAGCGGTAGTCCACAATGCTAACTTGCCCAACAATTAAGACCGATTACATTGGAGACGCCCCAGTAACAGTCGTAGTGCAGAGTCGACATCGCCTGTCGGAACTGAAGCCGGAATTAGGTGGACGCTACACATAATATGCTTTGTTTTGCAGCATGTTTTCCTCTTTAATCGACAAGGAAACCGACCTGACGAAAGTGGAGAAACTGCAGCACCTACGCTCCTGCCTAAAAGTGCTGGCTCTAGACACGATCACGTCGCTAGACTTCAGCCACGCCAGCTATCCCATTTCGTTAGACCTGGTTAACATGCGCCTTAACAACAAACGTTTAATTGTTTAGGCACATGTCACTGATACTCTCTGTGTCCCAGCTCCGGGCCATGTCGGATACCGCCAATGCGGGCCATACATAGTATGGGAAGAATGGCTGAGTGTAATTTGATACGTAGCCTGCTGCAGAAGGTAGACTGCGTCACGCAATCCAAGTGCGAAGAGACGTCGTCGCCAGATAGACCAACAAGCCAGCAGCAGTTCACTGCGTTCCAGCAGAAAAGATGTCAGAAGTTGAATAATCAGGCACACGCTATGGCAATGTATAAAAGAGCAATAATAAACGAGAAAGGACGTGTGAGACGCTTCTTACGCGTCACAACTTTATCTATCATCTACATCTACAACACTTCTCACACCAACACGCTCCTTTAGCTCGCCCCCCTTCCCTAGACCCACACACTGCAGACTCGCGGCAGAGGCAGAGGCCGTACACTGCGCGAAGCAGAGTGTGAATGAGAGAATGTGAAAAAAACAACAAAAGCTGCGGGACGGGGTGGGTTTTAGCCACTGCAAATTAATTTCTTCATTCTGGCTATAGTAATGATCCAATTTGGTTATCTGATAGGTATGGTCATTCCCTACGGAATGGCGTTTTCTTTTATCTTCAAAATTGTAGCTTTGGGAGGTTTTCGCCCTCTTGAGTGGGCGGAAGGGGGCGGGGCTCATTTTTGAAATACACTTGAAACAGTGTGAGCATACAGAAGTCTGGATGCAACATTTGGTGGATCTAGCTCTTATAGTCTCTGATATCCATGCACACAACAAGACGGACGGACGGACAGACAGACATATGTAGACTCGGCTATTGATGCTGATCAAGAATATATATACTTTATGGGGTCGGAAACGTTTCCTTCTGTGCGTTACATACAACCGTTATTCGCACAAATACAATATACCCTATTTATTTTTTGAGTACCGGGTATAAAAAGGTATTCAAAAGAAAAATTATGATAAAAGATCCTTTAAAACATTTTAGAACTTTTAAAAAATATATTTGATTGACTGATTGTTTGGTTAAAAGTCATTTGATTGGAATTGCTCCATTTGAATTTCGCTGAGTACTTGCTTAACTAAGCAATAAATTGGATAATTTTCGTTTGAATTGTAATAGTTTTATCTTTAGTTTCTCAGTTTTTGTCAATACTCTTTAAATTACATTTTATTGCGTCTGCTTCACGATTGTTGTTGGTCCAGATCTCCAGCAGCGCTGCATGAGTGAACTCATAAGCATCTGCAAAATTTAAAATGTGGCAAAAAACGGGCAGAAAGCATTAACACCACGTGATTCTATAATATTTGGTAAATAACGTGTAACTTGAACCTCTGTGCAGTGGTTTAGTACCAAGCTTAAAAGACACACGAACAAAAAATTGGACAATTAAATAACTACACACAACTATACAAAAACATGTATCAACAATTAATTTGAATACCTCGTCCTGTTATTTCCTTATTTTTTAGTTGTATATATAAAATGTATATATTGTAGTCGAGCTACAATTATAGCTGCAAGTTGCTCAATTTTTCCGGCACTTTTTCACAAGTCAAAACCTCTCAAAATCAGCCGACTTTGAAAGCGCGCAAAAAACATATGGTAATAGGTACAAATATTCTTAAACCAGATTTGTTCTATCTGGATATGAAAACTTAAGTCGCATTCAAATATTTTATTCGGGCTTTTTACCCATAGTGCATAGTGCAATTTATGGTTTTTTATTGAGAGGTTCTAGCATACTTTAAGCATATCCAATATCATTTTGGTATTTCTGTGCATATTTTTCTATTATGTGCGTGAGTTGAAAAGAATTCAACTAATTTAATAAATTTAAGACATTCAGACACGTTCAATGGCAATCAGGAAGTAAACGTTGAAACAGTTAATGGCATTTACACAGGCACGACGACGGAAAAAAGTGCCTTTGAAATTAAAGTAAAAACTTGAAAAACGCGACTAGGAAGTGGTTAAAAAAGTGGTGGATTGAGAGAGATTCAGGGACGAGGGAGAAGAGATTGCATAGTGTAACGGAACAAACGGACATTAGTAAGGAGAGTAAAGTTACCTACTCGTGGTATTGGGTAGTGTCCGTTCCACGAGAAAAGAGAAGTTGAAGGACAAATCCGTCTCACCCTTAGCAGGCGAAGGGTGAAGCCAAGTCGGGCACTTTGAAGAACCCAATGATTTTCACATTGCTTTCTTTTTTGTGCCTTATTTTTATACCCGGTACTAGAAGAGTAAGTAGGGTATATTGTATTTTTGGGGAATAACGTTTGTATGTAACGCACAGAAGGAAACGTTTCCGTCCCCATAAAGGATATATATTCTTGATCAGCATCACTGGCCGAGTCGATTGAGCCATGTCTGTCTGTCCGTTCGTCCGTCTTGTTGAGCGTCTGGATCTCAGAGACTATAAAAGCTAGAGCCACCCAATTTTTCATCCAGATGGCTGGATGTTTCAACTGTTACAAGTGTATTTTAACAATTATACCAGCACCCTGCTGCCCTAACAAAAAGCGAAAATCTCCCACAGCCACAATTTTGAAGAGAAGAGAAAACTAAAAACGTCATTCTGTAGGGAATCGCCATATCTATCTATAAATTAATTTGCATTGCAAATTCCCCCCACGCTCTAGGGGAGGGGTGCGAGCAAAAAAGGGTGTTTGCGTGAGCAGTGATGTAGATGAAGATGACAGATTAAGAAAAAATTTAAAATTTAACAAAAACAGTTATGGTACAGTTGTAGTACTGAGTACCGGGAATAAAAGTTGTGACGCCTAAGAATCGTCTCACACGTCCCTTCTCGTTGTTCCTTTTATTCCGCTCTGCTCCTTAAACTTTTCCCTATTGCCTCTTCTACCACAAAGTTTTTTTTTTCATTTCCTTGCTATTGCTTTTAGCGGTAAATAATGAAAAGTTTAAAAGCCACATCAATGAGATACATTTTTGTTTCTTGGTTAGACAATTTTGGGTAGTAGGGTGGCAACCCGCAACCTGTGTGGCCTTAAGTGGGCAAGAGTAAGAGACAAAAACCATTTTTGGAAGTCCCTCTAGGAAAGCCAAACTTATTAGAAACAGAAAGATATCTCCTTTGACTCAAAGGCTAGCTCTATTGACTCTATGGGCTATAGACTCTAGCTCTATATACATAGCTCTATTTGGTTCTAGCTCTTATAGTATCTGAGAGCTAGCCTACAATCAAGACGGACCGACTCGGCTATTAATGCTGATTAAGAATATACGTATACGTATCGCCTTCATAATTTTTGCATTTGAAAGCTTAATATTTTCAAGGCGGTAAGTTAAAATCACAAAGTGCTTGGGTTTAATTTCGAACTGCATCAAATAGCTTTTCATAATGACGTAAGTTACATATATGTAGCACATATGTATGTATATACATTTGTGAAGTTCTGCCTTAGAAAAAACCATGACTGACAACAACGACGACTAATAACGGAATGACGAGAACTCGGAAAGTTTCTGCTGAAACTCCTTGAGCCTCGTTCAAGCGATCTGGTCTCTGTTCTGCATTCTGCTCTTCGGGAGCTCTGCGCTTTATACTTACTCGCAGAGTTTGCATACTCCAGAAAGTAGTTCGAGTGGATAGCCATTTGTACATTTATTTAAGGCGAAGTCCTCGGTTTTATGCAAGAGTCTCGGTTGCTTGAACTCGACCTTAGCACTAGTTATAGGCCTCATCTAAACATGCGATATAAGGAAACAATGTTTAATTACACTTGGACTGTGGATCAGATCGAATCATATTTATAGCCAGAATGAACAAATTAATTAGCAATCTAGCCCCCTCACAACACCGTACACTGTGCTTTGTGCAAGTTGCACCTTATAGCCCAATATATTACGATAACGCCGTTTTAGTTGATGTGAGAAGTTATGTAAAGTGCAGATAGAGCGAAGATAAACTAAAAGTTTAAGCAGTAAGACTTAGTAAACGTAGACTTAGCTCTTCATGCTGATCAAGAATATATGGGCATTTGTCTGACGAGATCACCAATTGCAGACAAATTTAATGTAAAAAAAAACGTATTTCCATGTAATATATAAAAATATATAAATTAATTTAAAGAACTTAAAGAAAGACAAATTTAATACATCTATATGCCAATATTGTAATTCTACAATAAATCTACAATGGATTAAATTTGATGTGAAACCCTATTCAAATACGCAAAAGTACACTTTCTTCAAGTTAAAACCATTTTACTGTTATAATTATTTTATCCAATAAAAAAGGGGATTCTTGAGAAAAGTTCTTCCACAAAGTTTTGCTGACATGTGAAACCAACAAATTTTTGGATTCATGGGACATGTCCCATAGTCACTGTATTTAGACATCATTTATTTATCAGTTATAACACTATCCGACAAAATTGAACTCTTTATTTACGCTTCGAACCAAGCCGACTTTTCTGATAGACGATTTACATTTTGTTTAAAAATAATGGGTTTTTTTATGACATAACTTTTTTATACCCAGTACTCGAAGAGTAAATAGGGTATATTGTATTTGTATCAATAACGGTTGTATGTAACGCACAGAAGGAAACGTTTCCGACCCCATAAAGTATATATATTCTTGATCAGCATCAATAGCCAAGTCGATGGAGCCATGTCTGTCTGTCCGTCTTTCCGTCCTGATGAGAGCCTAGTACTCCGAGACTATAAGAGCTAGATCCACCAAATGCATCCAGACTTCTGTATGCTCACACTGTTACAAGTGTATTTCAAAAATGATCCCCACCCCGTTCCGCCCACTCAAGAGGGCGAAAACCTCCCAAAGCTACAATTTTGAAGATAAAAGAAAACGCCCTTCCGTAGGGAATGACCATACCTATCAGATAACCAAATTGGATAATTACTATAGCAAGAATGAATAAATTAATTTGCAGTGGCTAAACCCACCCCGTCCCGCAGCTTATATTTGTTTTTTGCACATTATCTCATTCACACTATGCTGCTGCAGTGTACGGTCTCTGCCTCTGCTGTGACTCGGCAGTGTGTGGCTCTTGGGAAGGGGGGCGAGCTAAAGGAGCGTGTTGGTGTGAGAAGTGTTGTAGATGCAGATGACAGTTAAAGAATATATGTAAAATTTGCCAAAAAAAACCGCTAAGGTACAGATGTAGTACTGAGTACCTGGTATAAAAGTTGTGACGCGTAAGAAGCGTCTCACACGTCCCTTCTCGTTTTAAGTATTTTAAGTATGGTCGGGGTTTTTTTTCAGGCGCTTTTTGTAAAGCTACCGTTTTTTTGTTTCACATAACTTAAGTATCTTAAATTTGGTTGCAATGAAATTCTGCATTTTATGAAACTAATGAATGCATCTATGTGTATACCCAAACATATTGTGGTTTGCGCTTACCGTTCAAAAAATATTAAATATTTTATAGCAAAAATGTTGATTTTTGTTCGGTATTTTTCAATAATCTTTGAATTTAAAAACTCAGGAAAATTAGAAAAACACCCATGTATGTATTTCATATGGTACAAACATATATACATATGTAGATGCACTCATCGGCTTTGTGGAATTTGCTAAGTTCATTTCAACCAGATGTGAGCAAAAAACGTTACAAAAATACAAGATTTTAAAAATTCTTCTTTATCGATTTATATTTTTTAATTTCAATAACGAGAGGTTGCTCAAACACGACTTAAGCGTTAGTTTAGAGGTCGTGAAGAGGAGTATTTGGAAAATCCGTCTTATTTTGAACGTGCTACCGCTTGCACAATGCCTGCCAAAGGAAATAGAAGATTCAAGCTATATGTTTACCGATTATAAGATAGATTTAATTGTGTGTCTAAAACTTGGTTTGTCTCCGAGAGTAGTGATTTGTTAATTTCATGTAATGGTTACCTGCGGCTTACACACGAAGAAATATCCTAAACAAAATTGTATGCACACAGCCCGCAGAAAGCGAACTAAAATATATTTTTGTAATATATTTGTAATATATAACATAATATATTCTTAACGTAGAAAGCTCAAATAAATTACTACTAGAATGCATTTATCGACCTAATAAGAACATTGACTATTCCAAACTGACCCATAAAACGTCTGACATATCTCTTATGTCTGAAGATTTTAACTGCGATATCTTTACTCGTCACTTGACAGAAAATATGGATTAGGACACTATACAAAAACCCGTAATACTTTACCTGGCTCTGCACGCAAAGCGCATGCAACCAAGATCTGCTATCGCTGCCGAAGTCAGTTCTGTGCTAATCTCTCTCTGCATAGGTTTCATATCGAGCCCTCTAATCATTTATCTGGCCGGGCGAACGAGCGAGCAACTGGCTTCAGCTGGCCGCTCGTATAACTAAACAACTATAACGTTCAAGACCCAAATTTGTACTTTTTCGATTTTGGATAAATATACATACAAGATGCCAAAAAAGTTTGGCATCTCAAACAGTGATGACACCGACGTGATTTAATTTAATTTAATTTACAATTGTTTACCGGGTTTCATTATAAAGTTACATAAATATATATTCGTCACTGTGCTGCCAAAAATGCATTTTGTACAATAGAGAACAGTTCGACTGCAAGTGAAGTGGGAGTGCAGCCTACTGAGATTCCGTTGTTTTAATTATCGAATGTCACGTCCTCTGCGCAGCTTCTGCAGCGCCTCTTGACTTTTCGTGTCACGGAAAACAACCCGAATAGAGGCGCGGGCAAAAATATTGCTATGGTCGATAAAAGGCTAGGTCCTTCCAAGCGTATATATCAATCTTTATATGACCGCTGCACCGTTTTGGCGAAGCATTCTAGGGAAATGAAATCGACAAGTTAGTGCAGCGTCAATCGATGTGCGCCTCGATATGCTGGCGAAATCCATCAAGAATTAATAAGTCCCACAGTTGGAATCGCTCGATCAAGATGAGATTGGAAGTGAGCTGCTCAAAACCTTCGAGTTAGGCCACATTCGCGTAGCTGCTCATTCGACCACAATACCAAACTATTCTGGAAAAGGTTTGCCATGGATTGAGCCATCATCATGGCTCATAAACAGAGGCTTTCGAGTTAAAGCTACCTAACTTTTCAGTTGGCTACGTGGCATATGTGGACTTCATTGCCATCTTCAACACGGTCATCGAAGCGAAAACAGATCTCAGTGCAATCGAGAAGTTTCAACCTTTTCGCTCCTGCCTCTCGGATGCGGCTTTGGATTCGGTTGGGAGGAGACTGCGTCACCGGAAAAATATCTTTTCAAAAGCTACCTTCTGCTGGGGAGTTCTACGATTTCCTCGAGAAACGGTGCCAGAAGATGGAAACGTGCAGTACGCCATAGCGACTCCCGCTGTTAGAGCCCAGGTGAGAAAGGTCATTTAAGGAAAACCTTTGTTGCCTCTTATTCTTACGCCGACCCGTCTAGATGCCCTTTCTGCCATTCGGTAGGCCCCGGAATATACTATTGCAACATCTTCACAAATCTGTCGCCTTTCCTTCGCCACAAGGTCTTAACTTCCTTTCTGAGCTGTCGCTCTGCTTTAACTGGCTTAAATCGGGGCATCGGACTAGTGCATGCACAGAGGGCCAATGTAGAGTATGCGGAAGGAGGCATCATACCTTACTGCATTTCGACGCGCTTCAACCCACAGCGCAAGACTCCCCAGCTGGTTCTACTCCAGAAGGACCACTACAATTGGCGATACTAGCGTGTCCACAGAAGGATCCACCGTGAGCATTTGCAAGCAGTCTCGCACTTCGGAGTACTCGAACACACTTACTGCTCTCATCGCCCCCACAATCACCGATAGCCAGTCGAGTCTGGCAGTTAATGCAGCCGATTGGAACATTCCCGCCAATATTCAGCTTGCCGATCCTGCATTTTTCCATCCCCACAGATCTCCTCATTGGTTCGACCATATTCTACGACCTTCTCTTCGTAGGGCAAATCAAGCTCACCGATGGATTGCCTCTTCTACAGAAGACCCGGCTTGGATGGATCGTATTGGGCGGTGGGCAGAAGGTAGCAAGCTCGGCTCTCTTGGCAACGAGCAATTTTCTAGATTCGGAATCCAGGATGAATGCAAGATTGGATGAGACTCTTCGTAAGTCTGGAGGCTAGTTATAATACAAGGGAAGAATTAGATTGTGAGGTTCATTTCGCAAGCCACCTTTCACGTTTGCCAGCAGTAGAGTATTTAGTCCGACTTCCGTTAAAGCATGCTGTTGATCGCTTAGGAGAATTTTACACTCAGATTAACTGACGATTTCTTAGTTTGGAATGAAAACTGGATCGCAATACTATGGAAAGTGTCAATCAAGCCCGATGTACACGTCTACGCATTAGACACCGTAAAATACGGTAAGAGGGACGCTTCGTTTTTAGCTGTCAGCGCAATACACCAGCTGTCCTTCGACGAGAGTGAGTCCCACCCCTTTTGGCTGAGGTGCTCTGCAGCATAAATTGTCTCATTTCTGGCGGTAACTCAGTCTCAGAGGTCATCGAATAGATGCATCAAACTTTAAGTCTCCAGTCTCGAGGTAACTTTAAGCTTCGGAAATGGTACTCTAGTCACCAGAAGGTACTTGAAGGAATTCCTGATGTAAGCGACATAAGAAATAATATTTTTTTAAAGTGGGACCCCGCATTGGATAGGCTGTTTGCCTTGTCTGCGTTGGACACAAATTCAAAAAATTCGTTTCCACGATCATATCTTTTTCAGGTGCAAGATTTTCCTTCAGCAGCTTTGGAGAGAACAGTTGGATTGGGATGAGAGCCTACCCTCGGCGTTGCATGAAACTTGGATGGATTTGAGAAACAGTTTGGTAAGCATAGGTGACTCCTGTTACTGGAGCGACGATCTATAGAGCTTCGGAAGCGACTATAGCCGATCTCACGTCTGCATGTAAGTTGGCAAGTTCGTTCTTTGGCATGCAGCACACATTCGTCAACCTACACAAATTTGTTCATCGTCTTAGGCATTCTGGGCTCACTGTCTCTGATATTCAGCAAGGAACGCATCTTCTTGTACTGCAAAATCAGCTGTCATATTTGTGGACAGTCATGAAGGAGATCAAAAGCACTGGGCAGGTCGTGTAATCCAGCTCCCTCAGTTCGCTCTCTCCGTTCATCGATCCGACTGGATTACTTCGAACTGGAGGTCATCTCGGCCACTCATCGCTCCCGTTCAATGCTCAGCAACCTTGCTTTTCCCAAGGGACATCCCGTTACTTCTGCATTAATAAGATATTATCACGAACGCAACCTCCATGCCGGGTATATGGCTAAAAAGCCCGAATTTTTGGCATTTATGTAATTTTTTTTTTGTGTAAAATATTTTAATGCGACTTAAGTTTTCATATTCCTAAATATCCAGATGTAAAAAATCTGGTTTTAGAAGATTTTTACCTAGTACCATTTGTTTTTAGCGCGCTTTCAAATTCGGCTGATTTTGAGATGCTTTGACTTGTGAAAAAGTGCGGGAAAAATTGAGCAACTTGCAACTGTAATTGTAGCTGGATTACAAAGTTTATATACAACTAAAAAATAAGGAAATAACAGGACGAGGTATTTAAATTAATTGTTAATACATGTTTTTGTATAGTTGTGTGCAGTTTTTTTTTTTTTTTTTATGTTTTATGTTACCGCTCTACCCTTGGGTAGAGGGGGATTATTTGGCCGCCCGCCTTTACAAGGTAGAAATCGCCACGTCGAAATATGTAACTAATTACAGTTTTACTCCAATTTTGTCGATGAACTCGATTAAAGTTTGGTATGAGCTAATTTTTTCTTTTTCGAAGAATTTATAGATATTATTATATTTCCTTAGCGATGGGTAGTTTAGTCTTGCTGTGTTGTACTTGGTACAATTAAAAATTATATGCGATGCGTCATCGATAGTATGCACTGCCGCTAAGCAGTCTTTTGATCCTTTTAGCGTCAATGTTTGCTTATTTCTATTTAGGAACCATGGTTTTGTTGAGGTAGAGGGAAAAAGTGAGCAGTATCCTCTGCGTTTAACGCTGGCAAACTCTGCATACTCTCTCTCCCATTCTTCTTTCAGTATTCGGTGTATCTCACATATTGCATCTTTAAGATTCCATTTAACGACTGTATATTTTCCCAGTCTGTGTGCTTCTTTGGCTGCTGAGTCTACTGCCGTGTTCTGAGGGATGTTGGCGTGGCCGGGTATAAAATGGATTTCTACCTTCTTTAGGTATTGGGCTTGACGGATCTTCTCCCTGATTTTATAAGCAATAAAAATATCCTGAATGCTCCTTGCCAGTATTAGAGCCCCGTTTCTGCTGTCCGTTAGGATGGCGATACGAGAAAACCCGCGGGAAATACCATGGTCCAAGGCCTTTTCAATTGCAAGCAACTTGGCGGACAGAGATGACAAGGTTTTGTGCGTGTAGAAGCTGTCTATGAAACCTAAGCTGTAGTGTAGGAAAGCTGCGCTGGAGTGTCTGTTAGCTACTGGATCAGTGTAGTAGGTCTCGAAGCCTCCCCTTGTCAGGAGTGCCCTTTTCTCCCTATGGAAAACTAATATGCCCGCCTGGTCTAAGCTGTGCATGTTCTCAGCAGCCCCCTTACAAAAGTCTAAGTCTGACCTAATTTTGGTGCAATGCGAAGTTGTACTCTCAAAGACCTCGATTCTTTCCAGAATATCACCGAACTCCCGAAATGCCTAGGCGTAGCCCGTGTTTATGTCCCTGTTTAGGGACACCGTTCTACTCGCTGGGAGGCTGTACGCAAATGCCTTGGCTATCCCTTTTGCCGCCAGGAATCTCATTCTGTATTCCGGGGGAAGTTCTCCTGCCATGTGGTAAATAATCGAGATTGGGGTGCAAATGATTAAGCCTAGTGACTTTCTAAGGTGGTGGTTACAATGAGATTTGATTTTGGCTAGAGCGGATTTGGACAAGTTGCTGAAAGACGAGCAAGCGTATTTTAGTCTACTTCTGACAAAGGCCTTGTAAACTATGAGCCCTCTCTTTTGGCTGATACCGTAATGGCACCCACTGAGTAGTCTTAGGAACGCACAGGTTCTGTTTGACTCCGAAATGGCCTGCTCGATGTGCACTGAGGCTGAGTTGTTCGCTGAAATTGTTCTGCCTAGATATTTTATCTGATCTTCTTGCCTAATCTCGACTCCTTGGTGCTCAATGTTCAGCTCGGTTCTTCGGATGCTGAAGTAACCCACTTTGGATTTGGCTGGGTTGAAAGCCAGGTTAAGCCTGTTGCATCTTGCCTCAACGCTGTCTATTTTTCATAGGAGCATACGTTTGGCAATGGAAATCTCCTTGTGGAAGCAAATAATAAAGAAGTCGTCCGCATACTGAAACACTAAGCAATTGCCATCGTTTATGTCGTGCAGTTCTGCGGTGTACAAGTTGAACAGAGTTGGACTGCCCTGACTAACTCCCCTGTTCACCTCAACCTCACTCTTGCCGTTGATGAGTAGACGCTTGCTCAAGAAGCTGGCAATCCAGGCAGTGTGATTCGGGTCGAACTGCATGACATTCATCTTCTGCTCTAGCGTTTCGACTCTTACGCAGTCAAATGCCCTTTGTAGGTCAAGACAGGCCGCCACGACCTGATTCCCTCTCGCCTTCAGAGCCAGGACCTCGTTGATCAGGTCGTTGATGCAGAGCGCCGTGGACCGGTTCCTCCTGAAGGCGTAGGATCTGACCGGAAAAACTCATGTCTTGTAATATGTTCGTCCAGCTTTAACTTTATCAACCCCTCTATAGACTTAAGCAAGGTGTTTATTAGGCAAATAGGTCTGTAGTTTTGGAAGGAAGCGGGGTCCGCATTCTTCTTGGGGATTGGTACCACCTTGATTCTACGCCAGACCTCTGGGATGATGCCACTGAGCCATACCCTGTTTATAATTTCAAAGATGTTATGCTTTTTCCCCACAGGAAGTTGCTGCAGCATCCTGACAGAAATGCCATCTGGGCCCCTCGCCGAATTTGGGTTCCTGGATTTCAGGAAGGACAGAAATTCCCCCATGTCCAAAGGTTCGGGGTCGCCTGGTCCAATCAGAGGTGGAATGTTTTATGGGGGTCTACTGCTTGCAGTGGAGGGGATGTCTTTGACCATTTTTAGAAAGCCATTGTCGTTTTCGTCTGTCCGTGTGTTCCCTACGTTTTTGACTGGTCCGTATTTCTTTAGGTTCTTTACTCTGCTCTACATGGAGGGCGAAGAGGAAACCTCTTCTATGAACCTTGAGAAGTTTGACCTTCTGCAATTTTTAATCTCATTTTGCCGGTTGTGGTCGGCCTCTATAGTGGCCCTGGCATCCTCAAATTTTTTTGGTGTAATAGTATTTTTGCCTGTACGCATTTCTCACGCGAAATAGTCTCTCTATACCCTCGTTCCACCATTTTTTGGCAATATACTTGTTGTTACTGGGAATGGTAACTGTGTTCTTACTGGTCAGGGTTAGACCTTATCGTTGAGCTCTTGCAGATTGGTAAAACAGCTTGCTCCCAAAATACGATTTATTCTATTGTGCAGCACTTTCTTCTCTTGAATGGGGGCATCTAAATCTTCGACTGTTATGACGATTGGGAAGTGGTTGCTGTTGGTTATTTTGGATTTAAGGGTTTGCCAGTCAATTCTACCGTTCCTGAGATTGGAAAAGGTGAGGTCAAGAACAGAGAATTGGGAAGGGTTCGTTAAGACAGATAACACCCGCCTCACGAGTGGCATTCTCAATGCTGCGGCCCTTGCGGTCACTGGACGGGTTTCCCCAGATGGAAGACTTGGCGTTGAAATCTCCTCCTACGACTGAAGGGTAGTCTAGGGACTCCGCAAGCTCGAACACCTTTTTAATGCCCGATTTGAATTGGGAAAGTGTCATTGAAGGCGCAGCGTATGCGCTGAAAATGTTGAGGTTCTTTTTAATGTTCAGGGTCTTAATACCTACGATCTCTAGATCACAGTCTATTTTCAGAATGCTAAATCTAATTTTCTTTCTAATATAGATTTCTACTCCGCCGTAGCCATCTTCTCTGGGCTTGCCGATTAAGTTGTAATGTAAGATGCTGCAGTCCGCATTATTTACAATCCAGATCTCCGAAAGGATTGCAATGTCTATTTCGTTGTTTATTAGAAACATATTGAGGAGCTGTTTTTTGTTGTTGTAAGTCAGACTTTGAATGTTTAGTTGAAGAATCTTTATTGTTTTTTGTTTGGGTATCCCGCTTCCACCCCTTGCACAATTTGCAAACGATCGAGTTCAGCATTGGAGGTGTTGACATACTCCGAAATCTGTTGAAAAAACGTCTGCACCAATTCCCCCTTGGAAATAATGCTGGGTTCCACCAGAAACGCTGTAAGCATGGATCCCAGTGCTTTTCCTGGGCCACAGATGAAACCACGGGCGTTTTTTCACAAATTTCTCCCTCAATTGAGGGCTATCAGCGTTGATCGCGTTCCTCCATTCTGCCATGTTGGCAGCTGCCTTAGCCGACTCCAAATTGCGGGCTGTCACTCCTTTGGCTTTGGTCACCTCTGCGAACGAAGCAACCGAGTGAATTTCCCTAGCTGCCTCAGTGTTGTTGTTTTGGAGATCGGGGAGGATGCCATTTTGCCAAGTGGGTCGGGGAAACTCCCCTGGGTCCCCAGGGTTGGGGTTTCATCTACCAAAGAGTGTCGGGTACCTAGCCTTGACCTCAGCCCGTGATAGGTTTTCGAGCGTCATGCTTTTTTGAATTGCGAACGCTTTTCTTCTAGCTTCGCATTGCGGATGCGTAGCCGCGTGGTTACCCTTGCAGTTAGCAGAGCTTAACGCCAAGCATAGCGTGTCGCTGCTGTGGTCCCAACCACATTTGAAACATCTTGCCAGGCTCGTGCAGTGCTGCGCCATATGGCCGAACTTACAGCACCTGCAGCATTGGCTAAACTGGACGAAAGGTTTCACTGCTACCTTGGTGTACAGGAACTTGATTTCCTTGGGCAGCTGCTCCCCTCTAAACCATAGTTTGACCCTGCCGGTGGGTACCCTATCTCCGAGAGCTGCTCCTCCGAGTGGTGGCCAGGGATCCCAAAGCTTAGGCCCGCCTTTTGCACAAAGTGCCGAAAAATTCGGGGAGAGTATCCGTGGGCGGCGAAAGCACTGTTCTCCACAAGCTTGTTTGCACCGTCGGCCGACATACAATCTTGCACCTGCCATGGCCTATCCTCGCGACCTCCTCTATGCCGCCAAGTCCCAGTTTTATCAATAGTTTGGATAGCTCGAACTGGTTAATTTCAATCCTGGAGTTATTATCGCTTAATTTGTCTATGTACACTACAAAAGGGCCTTTGTGGCCCTCGTAGTATTTGTTGTTGTTGTTTTTGTTGTTGTTAGTTGTTGTTGTTGATCTTGTACTCACGGACGTCTGACGAACATCCACATGGGCCTTCTCTTTCTCCCTAGTAATTGTTTTGGTAGTTTTGGTTTTCGTCTCTTTCTCTTTCATGAGGGTTTTTGTCGTCGTAGCTGTTGCTCTTCCCGCCATTTTTACGCCTGCCGAAAAAGCAGGTCTGGCGTCTCCTTCCCTCTTTTTTCGCGTCTCCACTAGGATCCTTGATCCTGTGGCCTTCTCCGTGGCCATCCTGGTCCTTCCTATGCCAGCCATGGTTCCGGATTACGCTGCACCAGCTTCCGTGTTACTGGCTTTGCTGGGTCGCCATTGCAGCGAGGCAAGGTTATCCGAACAAACTACGGATCTACTTCCACTTTTGTCCCGCCGTCTTTATCAGGTTGTGGGGTAACCACGGGTGATCATATTATTGTTTATTATAAGCGAGTTTGGGCTCAATTTCACGAAATAAGCTAATTTTTTTACTTTCCGAGATACGCGTCTCTCTAGTGTTGTACAACCATTGCGCAACTTATTTAAAATATGTGTGTAGTTATTTATTTGCCAATGTTTTGTTCGTGTGTCTTTTTAGCTTGGTACTAACAATTGCACGTGTTTTCTGTGGAATATTACTTTTGCACAGCACACCACTGCACAGAGGTTCAAGTTACATGTTATTAACCAAATATTATAGAATCACGTGGTGTTAATGTTTTTAGCCCGTTTTTGATCCTTTTCGGAAAATTTTAAATTTTGCAGATGCTTATGAGTTCACTCATGCAGCGCTGCTGGAGGTCTGGACCAACAACAATCGTGAAGCAGACGCAATAAAATGTTGTAATTTAAAGAGAATTGACAAAAACTGACTAACTAAAGATGAAACTATTACAATTCAAACAACAATTATCCAATTTATTGCTTAGTTAAACAACTACAAGGCGAAATGCAATTGTACGTTGGAGCGATTCCAATCAGATTACTTTCACCAAACAATCATTCAATCATATATATTTTCTTAAAGTTCTAAAATATTTTAAAGGATATTTTATAATAATTTATCCTTTGAATACCTTTTTTATAATAAATACGACGTAAATGGGATAAAGTTCGTATGGGGGCGGAAGGTAGTCAGGGTCGAAATGACTAAATTTATTTTCGAAAATTCGAATTTAGTCTAATGGGCTTTTTACCCATAGTGCATTGCAAGAACAGAAAGTTTTCTTTTTATGTCCGGTACTCGAAGAGTAAATAGGGTAAATTGTGTTTGTGCACAAAGTGGATGTATGTAACGCACAGAAGGAAACGTTTCCGACCCCATAAAGCATTTATGTTCTTGATCAGCCTCAATAGACGAGTCGATAGAGCCATGTCTGTCTGTCCGTCTGTCCGTCTTGTTTGTCAGCTAGTTCTCTACAAGAGCTAGAGCCACCAAATTTTGCATCCAGGAAGGGAGGTGAGCGAAAGGAGAGTGTTGGTGTGAGAAGTATTGTTGATGTAGATGACAAATGAAAAAAGAATTTAAAATTTGATAAAAACCTCAAGGGGCAGATGTTGTATTGAGTACCGGGTACACAAGTTGTCACGCGTAAGATGCGTCTCCCACGTTTCTTCTCGTTATTACTTATTTTTCATTTACATACCAGCTGACCCGGCGAACTTCGTACCGCCTAACAGTCAATGAATGTCGTGTTACTTTTTAGCTGAACTAATTTAGGCGTTGATGAACGTAAAACAATGATGCAAAATAATATATTTATATAGATAGAAACAAAAAAGTACCATCTTGATAGCGCGTGATTTCATCGTTGGTATTGGATGTTTGGATACCACAAACCGCCATGTCGCTCCCTCTCGTGACATATTTGAAAATGTATTTAACTGACTTGACCGAATTGCAATCACTTGGCATGCACTCTAAAGCAGTCTTGAACAGCCTGACCAATGCATGATGTTCATGAAGCATTTGCTGTAGACCTTGGAGAATTGCTCTCTTCGTAGCTGTGTTGATCCCTTGACGCCTGTCAAGTTGTTCTTCCATATTACCCATATTGCAAGAATTTATGCTGTGCATCTTCTATAGGTGTCAATGATCCAATGCGATGGTAATAGGATTTTCATTCAAGCACTTTGTGGTAAACATTGATCATGGATCACATTCTTTGTTTTTCGGTCAGGCGCAAGAATAAATAAAGCGGATGGTTTGCCGACACGTGAGCATGCCACGTACAATTGACCATGATAAAAACATTTATATTCTAGATTGAGGCAACAAATGGTCAAGGATTGGCCCTGTGATTTGTTGATCGTCATGGCGATGTATGTTTGTGGTTAGAAATGATATCCGGGAATACGTTGTTGATAAGCTCGTCTTTTGATGATACGAAATTGCAAAAATTTGGAGGAAATTAAATCAAACCGCTCGATTTGTCAACAGGAACACGGTCATTACCGATAGTCAGCAATTGCTTCGAGAAATCATCAGCAGATAGATCGTTCAACAATGCAACTCTCATATTTACAGACAGTTGAAGTTTCTTTACATATCGCCACAGATTTGATGCTTTGAGGCAAGCGTTTATTTCGTCTGCAGCAGTAGATCTTGGAATGACTGGTAGTGTTTGTCGGAAAACACCAAAACATCTCGAGTCATTGCGCCGATCTTTTAATGTTCGGTCTAATGCTTCCAATGCGCGTTTGTGCGCCATTGTGCATTCGTCCCATATGATGATTTTTGATGCTACTAAAACTTTGGCCATTGCGGAGTTTTTCGAAATGTTACATGTCGGTTGTTCAGTAGTTTGAAGGTTTAATGGCAATTTTAACGCTGAGTGAGCCGTACGGCATCCGTCTAACAATATTCCAGAAGAAGCAATTGCTACCGCAATTTCGGATCTCGCACGTACAGTGGCCAAAATCAATGACATGAGGAATGTCTTCCCAGTTCCACCATCATCAATTGCATTAATCAGTGTATCATAGACTTCCCTCTGCTTAGGATTCAACAGAGGTACATTCGTTTGAACTGATTGGATTAGTTCATGTGGATCATATTCATGTTCACGTTATAATTTCTCTATTAAATTAAATTCTCTATTAAATGCGTCATTCATTCCGCGATCTGGCGCTGGCATTCCTAACCTAACTAACAAACTGCCGCACATGAGGTAACACATATCTTCGATCAAGAGCAAAGTCTGGTTATGGATCTCCTCATTCACCTCAAGATCGTAATTTCTTGAGCTGACGCGAATTCGATGTAAAATATCTTCGGACATGTTATCTTTGTATTTGTTCCACAGGTCAAGTGGGTTCGATGGGAAGCATGTTGAAATGATGAAAGCAAATAATGTGCGTATCTGACTTGGAGATGCAGAAATAATTGCTTCAGCGATTGTCGTGTCCCAATGAGTATCGTTTTCAAGCAAATTTAGCTCTTGACATGCTGCACGAAATGTGGGGCACACGATACCATTAACAGTTCGCATGAATTCAAATGGTGTTGGCCCTCGAACATGTACCAGCAACAACCGCAAATAGAAACATTCATCATTCTTCGGATGAACTGTGTAAATACGACCAAGAGCATCAGTAGAACGCATATCTGGATGACCAGGAACTGCATCGTCTTGCTTCCGACGTTGAAATTTCTTCGATGTAGCGTTCCAAATGTAATAACGTGGCATTTCTGAGTAAAGCAAAGTTCGTGCGAACGGATCGCCTTGACAAATCGAAAAGAAACTGGAAACTGTTGTCGCTGGAGGTGTTTCGGCACGTTGAGCAGCATTCGACGCTGTGAAATATACTCTCTGACCGTTCTCTAGATGCACCCCCAAATGTAAAACAGTGGGACGTTCGTGTGACGTTCGTGAATAGGGAATGAAAATATACGCCAAATTGCTTCATTGCAGTTCACATATCTACCAACTTGATAGCGCGTGATTTCATCGTTGGTATTGGNAATTCTCTATTAAATGCGTCATTCATTCCGCGATCTGGCGCTGGCATTCCTAACCTAACTAACAAACTGCCGCACATGAGGTAACACATATCTTCAATCAAGAGCAAAGTCTGGTTATGGATCTCCTCATTCACCTCAAGATCGTAATTTCTTGAGCTGACGCGAATTCGATGTAAAATATCTTCGGACATGTTATCTTTGTATTTGTTCCACAGGTCAAGTGGGTTCGATGGGAAGCATGTTGAAATGATGAAAGCAAATAATGTGCGTATCTGACTTGGAGATGCAGAAATAATTGCTTCAGCGATTGTCGTGTCCCAATGAGTATCGTTTTCAAGCAAATTTAGCTCTTGACATGCTGCACGAAATGTGGGGCACACGATACCATTAACAGTTCGCATGAATTCAAATGGTGTTGGCCCTCGAACATGTACCAGCAACAACCGCAAATAGAAACATTCATCATTCTTCGGATGAACTGTGTAAATACGACCAAGAGCATCAGTAGAACGCATATCTGGATGACCAGGAACTGCATCGTCTTGCTTCCGACGTTGAAATTTCTTCGATGTAGCGTTCCAAATGTAATAACGTGGCATTTCTGAGTAAAGCAAAGTTCGTGCGAACGGATCGCCTTGACAAATCGAAAAGAAACTGGAAACTGTTGTCGCTGGAGGTGTTTCGGCACGTTGAGCAGCATTCAACGCTTTGAAATATACTCTCTGACCGTTCTCTAGATGCACCCCCAAATGTAAAACAGTGGGATGACGTTCGTGAATAGGGAATGAAAATATACGCCAAATTGCTTCATTGCAGTTCACATATCTACCAACTTGATAGCGCGTGATTTCATCGTTGGTATTGGATGTAACAAATAAATAAAACAAATATTAAATATGATTAAACAAATACAAATGAGCAACAAATGAACTTTTTAGACAAATTTCTGAACACACACATAATGTCTTCAGAAAAAAATAAAGTTTTGGCTTTAAGGCCGCAACAAACAGGCCATAAGTTGTTTTTAAGATGTATTCTGCTACTCGCGACGGAAAAAAATCCAACAAATCAAAAACCATGGCAATCGGTCCAGCCGTTCTCGAGTTATAAGTGTTGAACAAAATACGACTTTCTTTTATATATATAGATAGATATATAAATAAGAAAAAAATAAAAAATCTTTTCTCAAAACAAATAGCAATGGAACCAGTGTGCCGACAAAGTTCTTAAAGCAATGCTTAAAGCGGGATCGAAAACAGATGAGCGCAGAGAGGAGAGAAGAACAAGCGCAGCGGCAGCTTAAACAGTGAGCGCGCGCTACTGCACAGAAAGTATTGAGAGCGAGAGAGGGAGAACAATTACTCGAGCTAGAGAGTGGAAAGGCAAAGGCGCAACTACAAGAGAGAGCGGCTAATAGTGAGGGCGTAGTTACAATAAGAAAAAGCACAAACACACAACTAACCGACCCACAAATTAATACGATTAAATTTTAATTTTAAACAAATAATAGGCATTCACTCGCGTATTAGGATATCTAAGAAAAGTGGCAAGCTATTCAGTAATTATGAAAAGAATGAAAAAAACCCGGTTGTTTATCCAAAATAACAAGAACACGTCTGGTCATTACGAAAGAGAACGAACGTTTTGGACGCCTTATGACCACAAAACTTGCGTTACTGTCAGAATGGACAAGATCGTGTGGATTAGGTGTAAATGCCTCGAAAACGGAACTTGAACTATTTACTAACAAGTACAAAACTCAGTCACTTAACCCCCCAACATTAAACAAAAGTAGGTTAACCTTTAGCGACAGTACCATTTACCTTGGGTTGGTAATAGAGAGGAAGTTAAACTGGAACCTAAACACGAAAGAAAGAGTTAAGAAGGACACAATGGCAATACACCTGCAAAAAAGCCATTGGACTAAAATGGGGCATGAACCCACGTATAGTTTAATAGATATATACCAAACTGTAGCCAAACCAATACTGCTCTTCGGAGTCACAGTATGGTAGCCGGCTCTGTCAAAAAATACAATTACCGCTCAACTGGTAAAAGTCTAACGAACGGCCACCCTTTGCATCAGTGGAGCTCTCAGCACCACACCAAATAATGCACTAAATGCCATCATATACTTTTCTGGACGTTGATATGCATTGACTGCACCATCAAGTGGCCCATGCGACACCAAGCCAAAGCCTGTTACGCGCGGAACCCAACAGAACGCAGCCCTCCTCCCGCCCAACCGACCGAGGGGCGCTGCCGCATGACGCGCGGCGCGATTAACCGAACCGGTCTCGAGCATGCAGGAAAGATAGATGTTAGGCTAATATTCGAGGAAAATTAGAACACAACACAACTAAACTAGAGCAGGTATAGCTAAGCAAGCAAAACTATCAAAGTCAGAAACAAGACAAAACTAAAATGAAACTAACTTCGGGAGAGGTGGGCTAGTATAAGAGATTTAAGAAGGCGAAGGGAGTTAGTTGAGGATATAATGTGGCAGAGGGAATTAAATCCGAGCATAAAACCCTAAAGGGTAAGGCATAATTCAGGGAACAAGGGAATAAAGTTTCTAGTGGGTCTAATGGGAATGGTAAAGTTTATGCGGCTCAGCAAGTCAGGGCTGTCTACATCCCCCTTGATCAAGTTGTGCATAAAAATTAAACCAAGCAAGAGTCTACTACGGTAGGATGGCAGTCTCACAGTTGCATCCCAGTTGAGGCCCCGTAGGGCAAATAATAAAAAGTTTTTCTGTACTGATTCAATACGGTCCTGATGTATGTTGTACTGGGGGCACCATACACATGAGTCGTATTCTAAAATCGGACGAACAAGCGAGATATAGAGAGTCTTCGTTATATACGGGTCATCAAATTCCTTTGACCACCTCTTTATAGACCCAAGCACACCCATGGCTTTATTTACCATGGTAGAAATGTGTACAGAAAACTTTAACTTGGGGTCTAGTTTAACACCAAGATCATCAACTAATGTAATGCTCTCAAGAGAACTACCTCAGAGGGTGTGAGGAGCCACTAAGCGGCTGGAGCGATGAAAAGTCATTACTTTGCACTTCGAGGCATTAAGGAGTAACATATTTGCACCACACCATGACTGAAAACAACTCTATTGAGATCAGATTGCAAGCGAGAGTGAAATGAAATGTCCTTATACTGGACACAGAGCTTAACATCATCCGCTTTCATAAGTACTCGAGAATTTGTCAATACAGAGGGCAGGTCATTAATAAAGAGTGTGAAAAGTAAATGGCCTAAATGGCTACCCTGTGGTACTCCAGAAGTAATCATAAGGAGTTTTTGAAGAGGATTCTTTGAGACCTAGAACAGAGGTAGCTAGAAATTCATCTCAACAGATTGGGCGGAAGATATAAGTGATTTGCAGAGATGTTGCAAGTGCGGAGTTAAAATGTTCTCGAACATCTTAGGAATAGAGGATAACTTGGATACACCTCTATAGTTTTTAGCTTCACACTTGCTACCTTTCTTATGGAGAGGACTTTCCCCCTTTCTTCCAGATGGGGGAAAGCTAGAAGAATGGATGGATAGAGTGAATAGTTTAAGCAAAGGTCCGCACAGAGTCTCGGCACAGTACCTGAGTACACAGCCGGGAACTCCGTCAGGGCCCGGTGAAAATACCGCCTTAACTAATTGAAGTTCATGAAGTAAGGAGCTTTCATTAAACAAAGGGCAGAAAATGCCATTCAGCCTTGGTAAACTATATGGATACATTTGATTTGGGTAACTTTCCTGGGAATAGGTGGTTTGAAAAAATTGTGCCGACAAATTCAAAAATGATAGCGAAGATGGATGTGCGGACGTTCTACGCTTACTGTGTACAAAGCTGTAAAACTGTTTAGGGTCCTGTGAAAAACGTATCCTGCATCGAAGTAGGTAGTTCCTATAGCATTGGGCATTAAGAACACTGAAATTTTACCGAGCTATTAAGTAATTAGAAAGAGGGAGAACCAATTTCTTGTGATTTTTTAAATAGTCACGATTTTAGGTTCTTTAGACTCGATAACTCTTTGGTGAACCAAGGAGACTTCGCAGGTCTAGTCGGACATGAGAGTGGGACACACATGTCAAAAACAGTTTCAAGTACATTGTAAAAGATGTTTGTGCCTTCAATGACGTCAGTGCACGATCACAGAGGGGAACAATCAAAATCCCTAATTAAGCTATTGAGCTTTGTAAACTCGGCTTTACGAAAGCAACGGACGCGTTCAGAGCCTACCAGCCAATCCGATACAGTAGGTCCAATATCTACCTTCACTTCAAAAGTATGATGATAGCAGTATTCAGGTATAGTGAGCGGAAACAGTGCTCGTGTTAACAACGCTACGGTCGGATCCGAGATGAAGCACAGATCAAGCAATCGACATAGTTTTTTTATACCCGGTACTCGAAGAGAAAAATTGGGTATTTTGTATTTGTGCACAAAGTATGTAACACACAGAAGGAAACGTTTCCAACCCCATAAAGTATATATATTCTTGATCAGCATCAATAGCCGAGTCGATTGAGCCGTGTCTGTCTGTCCGTCCGTCTGTCCGTACTGATGAGCGCCTAGTACTCAGAGACTATACGAGCTAGAGCCACCAAATGTTGCATCCATACTTCTGTATGCTTACACTGTTACAAGTGTATTTCAAAAATGAGCCACGCCCCCTTCCCCTCCTGAAAAAGGGCGAAAACCTCCCAAACCTACAATTTTGAATATAAAAGAAAAGTAAAAACGCCATTCCGTGGGGAATGACCATATCTTCTCGTTTACACGTTTGACTTGAGACAGGGACAGGTCTAATAAGCCATCAATAAAATCATGTGACATGGGCACAAGGTTATTAGACTCGTTTACCGAAGACCAAAGAGTACCTGGCATGTTGAAATCCCCCAGAACTATTAAATCGTCTTTATCAGATAGCGAGGAAGAAACAGTTTTAAAGCGGACAAGTGCTGCTCGTATATTAAGACATCCAAAGTCGGTGGAATATACGACACAGAGGAATTCAAGGTCTTGTGATACCTCGACTATAAAATGCTCCGACGTGAAGTAAGAGTCCACTGCAATCGGAACCCCTCTTCCACGACGAGACGAACGATCATTAGTATAAATTGTATACCGATCTGCCAAAACTTCGGAACTAAGAATTTACATCCATCCAAGGATCACTCCAGATTTCCTTAAAATAAACATTTGGTGGCTCTAGCTTTTATGGTCTCTGAGTACTATGCGCTCATCAGGACGGACAGACGGACAGACAGACATGGCTCAATTCTGAAGAACTTGAGATGCAAATGTACATATGTACGTCATGTCAAAAATAACATGGACAGTTTTTCATGCTTCAGCAATTAAGAGTAATTGCTAGAGCCACCAAATTTTGCATCCAGACTTTTCTATGCTCACACTGTTTCAGTCAAAAATGTTTCAAAAATGTTTCCAGCAAACTAGTTTTGAATTTGGCTCATGTAAGGGGTCTGTGATCTGTTACCAGTTTGAATTGACCGAAAATGTATGGTCTGAAGTGTTTGGTTGCCCAACCAATTGCTAACATTTGTTAGCGCCACATGCGTGGCACCCAACGAACCTTTGGAAAAACCTTCGCCATCTCAAGTTCTTGTAAAAAATGCAGAATCATGAAAATTTAATATTTCTACTGATTTTGCAGAAACACAGTCCGATTAAATTATTATTGTTGCCAGACTGAATGAAAAATTTGAGGTGGCTGCCTCCTCTAGCACGCTTTTGCTCTCTTCCTCGTGCAGTTCAGCCCCTGAAGTGCAGGAATTCATTGTATAAGTTTCTCAATTCATAGCGCTAATTTGTACATAAGTACATACATATGTAGATATGTATGTTTATACAAACGAAGTAAGGGGTATCATGGTACCGGTATTCACGTCACTGTCGGCTTTTATTATGTTAATGCGTGTTTTTATACCCGGTTCTCGAAGAGTAAATAGGGTATATTGTATTTGTTTAAATAACGGTTGTATGTAACGCACAGAAGGAAGCGATTCCGACCCCTAAAGTATATATATTCTTGATCAGCATCAATAGCCGAGTCGATGGAGCCATGTCTGTCTGTCCGTCCGTCCGTCTTGTTTGTCGGCTAGTTCTCAGAGACTATAAAATCTATAGCCACCAAATTTTGGCTCCGGACTGCTGTATGCTCACACTGAAACCAGTGTATTTAAAAAATTATCCCCGCCCCCTTCCCTGCCGCAAAAGGCGAAATCCTACAGTTTTGAAGATAAAAGAAAACTAAAAAGGCCATTCCGTAGGGAATGACCATATCTATCAGATCACCAAATTGGGATCCGATTGGATCATTATTACAGCCACAATGAAGAAATTAATTTCCAGTGGCTAAACCCACCCCGTCCCGCAGCTTATATTTGTTTTTTTTTTTACATTCTCTCATTCACTCTGCTTCTGCATTGTGCGGCCTCTGCCTCTGCCGTCCCTCTGCCTTTGTCGCGGCTTATCCCACCCCGTCCCGCAGAGGCCTCTGCCTCTGCTGTGAGTCTGCAGTGCGTGGGTCTAGGGAAGGGGGGAGAGCTAACGGAGCGTGTTGGCGTGAGAAGTGTTGTAGATTTACATAGATGACAGATGAAGAACAAATTTAAAATTAGACAAATAACCGCTAAGGTACAGATGTGGTACTGAGGGCCGTCTCTTCTCGTTTTATTTGTCGGAAGGTCGACTATTACCTTTTTCCGCAATAGTGAATGGTTAAACATTTTATTTTTGCTCATTGCAGCCCCAAATGTGCGCAGGGCGCATCTGCGCTGTCATGACTCGTCCTATACCGGGCTACAACCATACATTTATGCTCTGTTCGCTGGTCAACAACAACTTCATGCCGTTGAACAACGTGGCGTTGTACCTGGATAGCGAGAAGAACCACCTCGTGCCGGTGCCGCGAGAGGCGTTGCTGGAGCCGCCACGTCTTGCAGATGGCCATCCGATGTCAGCTGTTTTTGCGGACATTGACTTCCGTGGTGGCCACGCTGTGGGTCAGGTAGTGGAGCCAGCGCTATACCTCTGTCTCTACCTGTGTCTAAAACTCGTGTTGTCAATACTTGTCAAGCTGCGTGGGCTCGACTTGCAAAGTCACTGCAGCAGATACGTCCAGCAATTATCAGTCTGCCTCCTCTGGTGTATGCTTGTGTTTGTCCACCTTTATAACCCATAGTACTGCGGGGATTCGGTTCACCTTCCCCAATACGGAAGCCCCAGTTTTGGTGACACCATCAATGAAGACGAGGAGTTGTCGCTGCACGAGGACCAATTACAGTCTAACGTACTGCAGCTAAATGTCAACGGGCATCGCCTTGAACTGGACCCTTCAGTCCTTTTTACCATTGCAGAACAGCCAGATTCTTGCATTGAGCTAACTGTCGATGAGACTG